>NC_140969.1:48483284-48523284 GCF_056783735.1 Eptatretus burgeri
TTAGCGGTTTGGGTCAAAGGTCAGGGGGGTCAACGACCTTTATTATCATAACACGGTCAATTCTTATAGAATTTGCATGTAAGTAGATTCAAAATGTTTAGAATTCAATTCCCTATCCTGTGATGTGTAATATTTGACAGTGACTTTATTCTTCCACGTTTCGTGTTTTGTCAAATGATGTACGTAGTTAGTTCAGACGAACTCTTCTACGTCCTTTTCAGGCTAATATGTCCCTTTGGTTACCAATTTGGGCATTGTACTTTTGCAGGATTAATTTTTGTATGTACTTATGCAGGATTAATTTCAAAAAAACTCCTCATACAACTAGAATAAATGAATAGTAACACGTCAATCTACAGGGTGCCCCACAGAAAACCAGGAAATTTGAGATTTTGAGATTTATTTTTCCGTATTTTACCATATCAATAAACTAACATATAATAAAGTGTATCTTTGTTTTACACTACATCTAAGTTTGCTTTTGTTTTATTTGAAAATAAAGTTTATCTTTGTTTTACACTACATCGAAGTTTGCTTTTGTTTTGTTTTAAATAAACTGTACCAAATTTCCTGGTTTTCTGTGGGGCACCCTGTATATTACAAGAGCACCGTGTGTGTGTGTGTGTGTGTGTGTGTGTGTGTGTGTGTGTGTGTGTGTGTGTGTGACCATTTTTCTCAGAAATGGCCAAACGGATATTTGTCAAACTTTCAGAGGTTCATCAATGAGTGCCACAGAGTGGTTAAAGTAAAAAATATAAAAAATAAAAAATAAAAAAAAGGTTTGATTCACGGTTTTTTGATAATTTTGAAATATATATATATATATATATATATATATATATATATATATATATATATATATATGTATGTATGTATACAGTCATGCACCACTTAACGACGGGGATACGTTCTGAGAAATGCGTCGTTAAGTGATGTCGTCATTGTGCGAACATCTTGGAGTGTACTTACACAAACCTCGATGGTATAGCTGACTACACACCTCGGCTATATGGTATAGCCTATTGCTCCTAGGCTACAAACCTGTACAGGTTGTTACTGTACTGAATACTGTTGGCAATTGTAACACACATCCAAGATAGACGGAAGAGGCGTTAGTTTTACCTTTGTGCTGTTCATGACGGCCATGGGTGTTGATAGCGGCTGCTTACAATCTCCTCTCGCATCGATTATTATCGAAAGGTGAATAAATAGCGTTTGGATTTTATAAATAGGTAATCATTGCATCGATGTTATAATTTACAAATGAAGAACCGAGCACCTGTCAGATATGTGATATATTTTCAGAGCAGTGCGAATGTTTTAACAACATAAAAAGCTTCACTAAAAACTAATTTGTGTTTTAAAAAACTGAAACAACGATTTATTCGCAGAATTCTTTAACTCAAAGATAATTTACTTGCTGGAAAGTAAACGTGCAAAAAACTGGTTAAAGAGGACAAAAATCGGGGTGTTTTAGGATGTTAGGTCAACATTTGGTCAGTTTGAATGCTGATTTTCTTGAATCCCGATTTTTCGCGACCTGTTTTTTTCACGATGACATTTTACGGACCTCAACGATTGCATTATAACGGGGCCACACTGCAGTTGTTAATTATCATTATCAAGTATTATGTACTGTACATAATCGTATGTGCTATACTGTACTTTTATATGACTGGCAGCGCTTCGACATCACCAGACGATAGGAATTTTTCAGCTCCATTATAATCTTATGGGACCACCGTCGTATATGCGGTCCGTCGTTTACCGAAATGTCTTTATGCGGCGCATGACTATACATGTAAAATATACCATCAGAGATGGGGAATCCCCCACCATTGAAAAATAATTGAAATCAGATAAGCGTTTTTCCATTTATTACAAAAAACATTTTTTTCAAGATGGGCGCCCCAGTCGGCCATCTTGGATCTGGCCACGCCCAAAATCAATAGGGTTCTTCCTTTTCAGGTGGTTCATGTGTGACCCAAATTTCAAATCGATATGGCGAACAGTTTATGAGTTATCGCACTCACAGCTATAAATGTTGACGCCCAGCCAGCTGGACGGACGGACGACCGCCCCAGTCGGCCATCTTGGATCCGGCCACACCCAAAATCAATAGGGTTCTTCCTTTTCAGGTGGTACATGTGACCTAAATTTCAAATCGATATGGCGAACAGTTTATGAGTTATCGCACTCACAGCTATAAATGTTGATGCCCAGCCAGCCGGACGGACGGACGACCGCCCCAGTCGGCCATCTTGGATCTGGCCATGCCTAAAATCAATAGGGTTCTTTCTTTTCAGGTGGTACATGTGACCTAAATTTTAAATCGATATGGCGAACAGTTTATGAGTTATCGCACTCACAGCAATAAATGTTGACGCCCAGCCAGCCGGACGGACGGACGGACGACCCGGGTGACAACAATATCCCCCTTCCGCCACGCGGCGGGGGATAAAAACCAAAGCACGCACGCACGCACGCACGCACGCACGCACGCACGCACGCACGCACACACACACACACACACACACACACACACACACACACACACACACACACACACACACTCACACACGCACACACACACACACACACACACACACACACACACACACACACACACACACACACACACTTTAAGCACGACCATGCCTAAGCCTTTGTAGCGATGTGAAAAGTAATATTAAATGATCCCTGACCCCATTCCTTAGTCGGTGAAGGGAAGCGTTTCAGACTCCCACAAAAAATAGACCAGACAACACTGGGTACCCTTGCTTGTATATATTGAAAGAAGCATTTTGGATGCGTCAGCAATATCTTGTTCTTTACACAAGTATGAAAACCCCAGCTTCCCAGAAAACCCAGAAAAAGAAGTGCTATAAATGGTTAAAAACCCATCAACCATCCCTCTTGAAGTCAATAAAAGTGAACTTTCCCTACACCACAAGTACCCAATTCCTGATCGGTGGTGACAGCAGCTGTAAGCCCAACACCAGAGGAACCACGTCCAGTCGTCGGGATTGCCCGAGGGGCCACGTGCAGCACATAACGCAGTATCTGAGACTTCGCCACCGATGGATCTCCTAGAGTGCACCGCAGATGTACAAAGAAAACAGGAATTAAAACAGATGGCATGTACAAAACTCACAATGGCAAACACCAACACACAACCAAGCAAACACACACCAATAAGAAGAACATTGATGTCTCCACGGATTCTCGTGCCATTCTCCAACACCTTCTCATTGCCACCGAGTAGCAAGCAGAGGATGGCCCTTTTTATATACTCATGTCCGTGAATGCTCGGGGCCAGCGAGTGAGCAAGCACATCAAACACGGTCTGTCCATGACACACGGAGGTCACATCAGTTCATTGTTTCACCCCGTGGATAACATCCCAGTCCAATCCTTACAAAAAAAAACCGACATTTTTTAAACCCCAGTCCTGATCATTGCACCACCTGAAAAGATTGTGGGAAAGCATACACGAGAGAAACTGAGAAATTTGAAATCAAGTGCAATGAGGTGTATGTAGCAGAACAGGACAATCGGCTATTGTTCGACATAATCCGCGATCTGGGCACCAGTAAAGAAACACAAACGTTTGGGTAGAACGCCCGTCTATGAACCTTCGGGCCTTTGGTGGGCCCATAGGGTCGGGAGTTTTCAGTACGAACACCTGCCCGTTCGGAAAGTTGAGACAGTTCTCCAAGTCTTTTGTTGTGTAGATGACGCACAGCCCTTTCATTCAGATACTTTTTCAAGTATTTTCAGAAGCGTTGTGAGCCATTTTAACTAACAATCCGTATCTACCACACACAATATACTTTAAGATGCCCTGAATGCCAGCGTTTGCTGGGGTTTCTGCGCATGCACACCGAGTATTCTGGAGCGGAATACGTCATTTCGAAAGCACTGTAATACTTCCAGATGAATTCTGCATTTTCACAAACCGGAGAACCCCACCACAATGCTCTCCTGTTACGTGATAGTTCAGCATAAATGAAGTCATCGACAAATAAGCTTCAATTCAAATCTGAAACTAATCTCATCATGGGACACTGGACATTTGTTCCTCAAAATGGCAATTATGGTTGAAACCTGGGCTGTGATTAGGAAGGTAATTTCACGTTAATTTCTAGTTACTCAGGGATGATAAATGTTCTTTTGAAGCCTCCGCTGATGAAGTTGCCGGAGGAATTATGGTTTCGGGTTGTCGGTCTGTCCGTGTTAATTTTGTTTTGTCCGCTACCGCTTATGCCTTATGCGATTGACACTAATTTTTTACCAAGTGCAACTATTCATGTAGAATGTTTTCATAATAAAAATGAT
Source organism: Eptatretus burgeri (assembly GCF_056783735.1). Taxonomy (NCBI): domain Eukaryota; kingdom Metazoa; phylum Chordata; class Myxini; order Myxiniformes; family Myxinidae; genus Eptatretus; species Eptatretus burgeri. Next base: position 48,487,623 of record NC_140969.1, read on the forward strand.
GACATCATAGGTCATGTGATGTGGCAGCCATGTTGGAAAAAAGGAAAAACTATGGACTCCTGTAGCTCCAAAACTGCTCCATTAGAAAAATTTGAAACTTGGCACATGTCAAGTATTCCCCCATGGGAAATAAGTGATTATTTTTTATGACATCATAATCGCACACATCGAATGCTTTATCCGATCAGTATGAAAATTTTTGAGGGTCATGTAAGGCTAAATTGTAAGGGGGCGGGGAGGGAAATGACGTCATCGGACACGTGGTTCGGCAGCCATGTTTTTTTTTTAAACATAAATTCCAGGAAATCCAACACAGGTGGAGGCCATTTAGCCCATCATGCCTGCGTGAACACCACACCAATCCATCCACACAAGAAAATGCCAAAAAGTTTTTAATTAATGAAATAATTTTGTTTGTTTGTTTTATTGGGGGGGGGGTTAGTTCATGTATTTTTTTTTCTTCCTTTTCTTCCCCTCAGGGGAGGGGGCATGGGCTTGGTTAAAAACACACATCAACCACCCTTGACAAGACCTGAAAGTCCTATCAACATCCCCATAACTTCCAGGTACCTAACTAATTCTAATTTAAACTTATCTGCTGTTTCTGCTGCCATGACCTTTCCAGGGAGACCGTTCCATGCATTAACTACTCTCTGAGTAAAAGTCCCCTGCCTGGCTACCGTCTTAACTCTCCTCTTCTTTACTCTCAAGCTATGGCCCCTGGTCTTATCACTGTCTACTCTGTTGAATAATTCATCTGCACTTATTTTATCGATACCTTTTATTATCTTAAACATGTCGATCATATCTCCTCATAACTGCCTCCTTTCTAGTGTATAAAGCCCTGTCTCCTTCAGCCGCTCCTCATAGCTGAGTCCAGCTAGGCCCGGAATCAATCTAGTAGCCCTGAGCTGAACCCTCTCGATGGCATCAATGTCCTTCCTGAGTTGTGGTGACCAAAACTGCACACAATATTCTAAATGTGGCCCTCACCAAATTACTGTACAACGTCAACACCACCTTTTTGATTTATAAATGATCCCCCTCCGAATACAACCAAAAACTCTATTTGCTTTACCTATAGCTGCCTGGCACTGTGATGCCTGCTTAGCTCCCATATCGATTAGCACCCCCAGATCCTTTGCTCTCCAAAAAAAAAAAAAACTCTCCAAAATTACCCCTTGCATCCTGTAATCTCTATTTTCATTGTTCTTTCCCATCCCCAACATCTTACACATGCTCAGGTTAAATTCCATCTGCCAATATTTTGCCCAATCCATACAAGTATCAATACTTTCCTGTATCTGATCACCACCTCCTCTGTTATCCACCTTACCTCCAAGCTTTGCGTAATCTGCAAATTTGGAAAGCTTACTCTTTACCCCATTATCCAAATCGTTGATGTAAGTAATGAATAGTAATGGTCAGAGGACTGATCCCTGAGGCACCCCACAACTTACATCCTCCCACTCACAGCCACCCTTTGCTTCCTAAGCACTAAGCCAGTTTGCAATCCAATTGGCTACCTGACCAGTCACTCCACAAGCCCTCACCTTAACTAACAACCTCTGATGTGGTACCTTATGAAATGCCTTCTTCAAGCCCCCCCCCCCCCCCATCGGAGGGGGATACGATATCCATTGCCTTCCCTTCATCCACCCAAAAACTTTCAAAAAGCTTCCTCTCCGAAATGCCTGAACAGATTGAGACGAAACTTTACAGGTATTCAACCCTATTCAGGTATTCAACCCTATTCAATAAAAGGCTTGCGGATCTGAGACGAGATTCAGGTATTCAACCCTATTCAAGAAAAGACTTGCGGATCTGAGACGAGATTCAGGTATTCAACCCTATTCAAGAAAAGACTTGCGGATCTGAGACGAGACTCGTGATATGTTTATCTTTGGATATTTAGAGTGGGTCTTGACTCGCGACACAGTTTTAATTTAATTGAAAGAATTAAATTTCTATTAAATATATAAATTGTTGTTTTATTGCTGATCAAGATGTTTATATTTTGTATCGCGCCATGAGTGTCATTTCATTACTCAACAGACACCAGCGTGCTATAAATGTTCATGATTAATTATTATTCTCCATGAGGAACAAAAAGTTTACCACCTATGATGTCATAAGTCACGTGGTTTGCAGCTCTGATTTTTTTAAAGAATAAACTTTTTAAATCCTCTGAAGATCGGCTTGACAGATCGAGGGGAAAGTTGACCCACATGCTCCCCACGCTTTGTGGATAACAGGGAGTTCACAAATAATTAATAGGTCACATGGTCTGGCAGCCTTATTGGATTCAACAAAAATCTTTTTAAAAATTCTCTCCTGAACTGCTTCATTAATCGACGTGAAACTTCAAAATTACAATCTCGTAGTCTTGGGGAATATATCGTTGTGGTTCTACAAAAGCGGCACTCCCCTAGGCAATGGTACACAATCTATAGCAGACAGTTATTTCATAAGTATTCGTTTTAGATCACCCTTCCCTTATGTGTCATGGGTTTATTGGTCATTCACTCCATGGCTAAAAGTCTGCGGACACCTATTCTAATTAGTGGATTCGGCTATTTCAGCCAGAACCATCGTGGCGAACTTTGAACCCTGGGCCGTAACAATGTTTTAAATTTCAAACTGATCAGACGCATGGTCTGGTAACCAGAATTATTTACTATTTTGAATCTGGGTTCAGGGATTTAAATCAAACTTGGTACAAGTATTATAATGATGTAATAATGGGGGCAGAGGCATATCTGTTGACGTCACGACATCGAAGAGTGCCCTACTGGTTTTATTGCTGACAAGTGTATAATATCAAGAACACAGCCATGCAATCTCCAGAGACAAACATTGGCAGTATAATGGGCCTGACTGAAGAGCTCAATGACTTTCAACGTGGCACCGTAATAGGATGCCACCTTTCCAACAAGTCAGTTCATCAAATTTCTGCCCTGCTAGACCTGCCCTGGTAAACTAAGTGCTGTTATTGTGAAGTGGAAACGTCTTGGAACAACAGTTCAGCCACAAAGTGGTAGGCCACACAAGCTCACAGAACAGGACCGCCGAGTGCGAAGACAGACGAAAAATCGTCTGTTGTCGGTTGCAACACTCACTACTGAGTTCCAAACTGATTGGAAGCAACGTCAGCACAATCACTGTTCGCCGAAAGCTTCATGAAATGGGTTTCCATGGCCGAGCAGCCGCACACAAGTCTCAAATCACCATGCGCAATGCCAAATGTCGGCTGGAGTGGTGGAAAGCTCACCACCATTGGACTCTGGAGCAGTGGAAACTCGTTCTCTGGAATGATGAATCACGCTTCACCATCTGGCCGTCTGACGGACGAATCTGGGTTTGGCAGATGCCAGGAGAACGCTACCTGCCTGAATGCATAGTGCCAACTGTAAAGTTAGGTGGAGGAGGAATAATGATCTGGGGCTGTTTTTCATGGTTCGGACTAGGCCCCTTAGTTCCAGTGAAGGGAAATCTTAACGCTGCAGCATCCAATGACATTCTCAACAATTCTGTGGTTCCAAATTTGTGGCAACAGTTTGGAGAAGGCCCTTTCCTGTTTGAGCATGAAAATGCCCCCATGCACAAAGTGAGGTCCATACAGAAATGGTTTGTCGAGATCGGTGTGGAAGAACTTGTCTGGCCTGCACAGACCCCTGACCTCAACCCTATCAAACACCTTTGGGATGAATTGGAACGCCGACTGCGAGCCAGACCAAATCGCCAAAATCAGTGCCTGACCTCACTAATACTCTTGTGGCTGAATGGAAGCAAATCCCCACAGCAATGTTCCAACATCTCGTGGAAAACCTTCCCAGAAGAGTGGAGGCTGTTGTAGCAGCAAAAGGGGACCAACTCCATATTATTGCCCATGATTTTGGAATGAGATGTTGGACAAGCATGTGTCCACATACTTTTGGCCATGTAGTGCATATGTTGTGTGGGCGTGAGGCAGGTCTTTCTCCCATTCTTTGTCTATATTGCTTCGCTGTACACGACTGTCCTTCACGCATGCATGCACACCAAGGACCATAGTAACAGGGGCAGGTCTTTTGCATACATGCACCATTTCCCATTCAAACCGTGCACCATTATCCAACAGACACTCCACCTCAGACTTCACCAGACTCAAACCCCAATGTTGCAACATTTCATGCACAATTAAGATTCCTTCATAAAAATCACCACACCATTGGAACACAACCCAAACTTGCTTACCTTCACCATCAACAGCCACAACCACAACAACTCAATGACAGTCACCACCACCAATGAACACCGCTCCCTTTTAGACCAACAGGGAACGGGGGAGCATGGCGTATCATTACAGATACTCGGGGCTGCACGTTTTAGTATGTAACTTGAAGTGCAAGAGACCGTGAGACACCGTTTACAATCGTGGATATCCCGAGCGCTCCACTCAATTACAGCCCTCATCAGTTGTCCAGTGCGTGTTCTTGGACTGAGAGTGCAACCGAATACCCTGGCACCATGTTAACTATGGAGAGGGATTGCATGGCAGAGTTCAGGGCAAGTGAGGCCATTTCCACTGTCGAAGCCTCCCATGGGCAGAGCTAGCGCCGGGGAAATCATCCATACACCAATGAGGGCACTGGAAAACACACATCGCTCCGCCTGAACCGCTCCCGGGTGACACCCCCACCAGGGAATTACAAAGGAGTGCTCAGTTCTCTGGCTGTGCCTTCTGGAAGCTCAGGATTCTCTGGCTCAGGTTCAGTTTTCTTGCCGCACGTTCTTCTTATTCTTGGGGTCACGGTGCGTTGAATAACAGAGCGAGCAGAACAGAATGGAACGGGATGGAGCACACAGAGCGGAGTGCAGAACAAACAGGAAAGTCAGACTGAGCACAGTATTAGACAGCCATTTACACGTACAGAACTCTTTACACCTCACTTAGGACTATCTTCTTACATGTTCTTTGCTTTATTTCCAACCCCCCTTTGATCCAGGTCTTTGCACCTTACTCTCTGCACTTCACCTACATATTACCACACCCCTCACTGTACTTGCCTCAGACGACGCACCATAGACACATTGTTTTCTTTCCCCCTCACCCCTCTTTAGCAACTGGGCTTGCACTGATCTGTCAACCTCACCTGGTGTTGGGGAAATTATTACTCTCTAGACAAGAAACCTTTGCCTCAGTCTGAGTAGGTCAAAGTGTTTGTGTTTTTCCTCTACTGTTCTACTATTTAGTTGTTAAGGCCTATCACCTACTTATTATCTTGTCTTTCTTTGACACTTTGGACATTGCTTGGGTTTCTGAAAGTACAAGGTGACCGGGCTGATAAGCTGTGCATTCTGTTTTTGCGATCAAAGGCCTCTCTGCTTATAAAATGGAATGGATATATGGGGAGGGGGAGAATGATCTGAGAGAGAGCAAATAAATGGTACAGAAGAAAGAACTCCTTGTGGACATTGATTATTACTGGACTTCTGTGGTTTATTTTATCCCGATACATGCAACACTGAGTCGGCTAGACGTTGAATCCTCGAGGAGGTCAAGATCCCTCAACAATCAAGAATCCTTTCGATCACGACGCGGTTCGAGGGTAGAAATCCACGTCAGTTGGTGCCGTGACTCGGATTCGAATCGGCGTTGTGCGGCGCTCGTGACCGGAGGTGCTTAATCTGCCGGAGGCAGTGCCTGGAGGAACGACAAGTGCTTGAGCGAAGGTAAGCAGGGGGGGTTCTCCGAGGGTGCGATTTATTTTATTCTGTGATTTTAGAGTGAATTTAGCGGTTGTGATTTGTGTGATTTTAGAGATGGGAAATAGAAATTGTAAAAGGAAGGAAAATGGGTATACCGAGGCAAATTGTATTCAAAAACCACGGAGAGGTACATGTGCAAGAATTATGTTTTATAAGTATGGGCCTGAAGCTGTGAGAGACATGGGGAAATGGTGCAATTGGACCAAAAATAGTCGATTACCTTTCCCTGAGAATGGAACGTTCGATCACGAGTGTTTAGACAATTTAAGAAAAGTACTGGAAGTGAAAAATAGTGACAAAAAGGTCCAGAAGCAGGTGAACTGGAGCGTTTATATAAATTGGATGAAGGAATGTCATGACAGAGACGAAAAGGCACGGTTGTTAAACCTGAAGGGTCAGCTAGACCAATTAACGAAGCAAATGCCGGTGAGACTTGAAAATAAAACCAAGAGACAGCGAGCAGTGGCTGTCAGATTTGAGGATGAAGAAGAAGACTCAGATACATGGCCAGAGTGCACAGTTCCGATAGCACAACCGCTCGAGGATGAAGAAGCGGGAGAGACAGAGGGAGATGATGCCACAGGGCAAGGAGAGGCTCAACGGGGAGCCAGGCGAGTAATTAAGAAAGAAACAAGAACACAAAGCAAAAATAAAGTTCCTCTTGCTGACAAGGGTAAAATACAAACTCGATCAAAAAAATAATGCCGGAGACCGCGAAGGACGGAGATGATGAGGCACTCATTGGCGCGTTTCCATTGCGAGATTACCCAGGTGCAAGGGAGGTACAAGCAATATATCGTCCGTGGGGCTCTGAATTAAAAGCCATCGTAAATGAGATGCCGAAGATACGGGAGAACCCAAAAAAATTCCAGGCGGAACTATGCGTGGTGGTGGCATGTCATCAGCCAACATATATGGACATGGAAATATTATTAAAATTAGTGGTACCAGAGGGGTTACTCCGACAATTGAAACAGGTCGCTGCATGGCCAGATGAAGCTCCTGGAGACAGGGAGGAGCTCAAAGAACATATTGACACCCTCATTGACGCTGTCACAGAGGTGGTAACACTTAAGACCGACTGGGCAAAAATACAGGTGTGCAGGCAACGCGCTGGCGAGGACCCATTGGAGTTCTTAGAGCGTTTTCGGGGTGTATACCAATGTCACTCTGGACTGAAAGAAGAGGGAGTACCATTTGCTCATGTCTACCTTAATGGTTTGACGGCCAAATTACAAAATGAAATAAAGCGAGTATGTATTGGTTGGGAATTAAAGGAAGTGAAAGACTTGATGGAATATGTAACGCATTGTAATTCATTGTTGAAACATCGTTCTGACGAGGAAAACGAATCAACATTAATGCTATCCCAGGTTCAAGGTCAAGGTAAATGCCCCGGGGAAAGGAATGTGAGATATAATACACAAAACTGAGGGCAAACCAATTACCGTCAGAGACCACAATACAGAGACCAGCGCAGAGATTTCTGTTATACATGCGGAAAACAAGGACACTGGGCTAACGAATGCCGAAATCGTAGAAACAGTCGAACTTATAGTTCGTATGAACCGGTAGAACAGAGACCAGCGGCACAATACAGAGATGAAACTCGCAGACACTCCACGCCTCCAGTGAATGAAAATCCATATTATAGACAGCAGGAAATATGGGGAACACAGTTTGAGCAAGCTGGTTCATTTCAACCCACTGCACCTCAAACCGAATTCCCTCCTCCTTCTCCTCCAGCCTCGTTCCCTCCTCCTCCACCCTCATTTCTTCCTCCTCCATCTCAAGGTTCATTTCAAACCCAAAACCCATTCGTTTTATGACAAAGAAAAGAAGCGACTTCGTCTGAGTTACCCTTCCTGACTTTGAAACCATGTGACGAACCGAAATTGACTTTGAAAATTGAAGGCCAAGAGATTCCTTTCTTAGTCGACACAGGAGCGACCAAATCTGCGTTCAGAAGGAGTGATTTCCCAGACGCCTCGTTATCGCGAGAACGAGTAAAAATAGTGGGAATGTCGGGAGTTGCTAGTACGATTCCACTGACAGAGCAGCTCCGGGTGGAAATTGGACCATTGTCTGCAAACCATGCATTTTTGATGGCAACTGATACACCAATTAATCTGTTGGGGAGAGATCTGTTATGCAAGCTGAATTGTTCAATTAAGTGTACCCCTGATGGTGTATATTTAGAAATACCTCACGAATCACACATAACTATGATGAATTTATTACAGGAAAATACAGAAAATCTTGTATATCAATGGACTGTGATTAATTGTGAAGCATTTAACCATTTGCAGGAATATTTATCACATTTGGAGAGAAACGTACCCGAGGTGCTCGATTGGGTGAGTAAACACGGCATGGACAGACGGTACTTACAGACTCGACTACATTGCATTGCAGATTGCAACATCAAGGGAAAAGATAACGTCTATGCGAGTGAAACACTCTCGAAATTACACCAGACCTTTGACTTAGTGTTGGGAACAATTTGGATTGGGAAGCAAGGAATTGGCCTGGAGGTGCATCTGACGCAGGAACAATTAAAATTGTGGAACCAACCGTCCAGTGTTACACCACATGTTACTTTAGCAATTGCAGAAGGTTACCAAGAAACGGACATTGGTCACATGGTAACCTCTTTGAAAAAAGCATCACAAGCGACTTTGATGGAATCGAGCCAAGTAAACGGACTTTGGAAGATCGGGGAACAGGGATTCTGTTGGACAGAATGTCAAGGATCAGCAAAAGCTGTGTTCGAGGTGGTCGATCTCTCAGAATTAAATGGGTCAGGAAAATTACCTGAAATACTCGAACAAGTCCCGACTTGTCTGTGGGCAACACATGCCAACGATGTCGGCCAAATTAAAAGTATGAATCCAATCAAGATCACTATAGATCCAAAAAAGAAACTGCCTCGAAAACCGCAATACCCTTTGTCTCCAGAAGCAGAGGTAGGAATTGCTCCTGTCGTGGAAGCGCTATTGAAACAAGGGATAATTATTCCCACTGTTAGTCAATGTAATACACCGATCCTACCTGTGAGAAAACCTGGGAAACCAACATGGAGATTCGTACAGGATTTGAGGGCAGTGAATGATGCGGTAATTCCAGCTTTTCCTGTAATTGTAAATCCAACTACCATTCTATCAAGCATCCCAAGTAACACTACCTATTTTAGTGTTGTGGATCTTTGTTCAGCCTTTTTTAGTATACCAATAGCCCAAGAAGTACAGTTTCTGTTTGCATTCACCTACCAGGGAAAGCAATACACTTGGACTGTATTGCCCCAGGGTTATTGTGAAAGTCCAACATTATTCTCGAGGGCCCTCAAAGACGACTTGGATGATGTAGTTTTCCCTTGTGGATCCACACTGATTCAATATGTTGACGACCTGCTGATCTGTTCAGCGTCAAAAGACGCATGCGAACGAGATACATTGACATTGTTGAGGGCCTTAGCCAGGAAAGGACACAAAGCATCGAGAGCTAAATTGCAATTTTGCCAAGAAGAAGTGAAATATTTGGGGCATATTCTGAAGGGAGACACAAGACGCATCTCCCCTGAACGTATAGCGGCAATATTAAACCTGCCCAAGCCAACTACTGCTAAACAGATGAGGTCTTTCCTCGGAATGACCGGCTATTGCAGACAGTGGATACCAGATTATGCGGCCTTAGTGCGCCCCCTGGTGGACATTGGTTCGGCAAACGCACCCAGCCCACTTGCATGGACACAAAATGCAGACAAGGCTTTTGTAACGTTAAAACAGGCTCTTTCTTCGGCTCCCGCTCTGGGTTTACCAAACTATGAAAAACCTTTCCATTTGTATGCATGTGAGAGACAGGGATTCGCACAATCTGTGCTGACACAGAAGCACGGGAATAAATTACGGCCTGTTGCATATTATAGTACTAAATTGGATCCGGTAGCGCAAGGATTCCCCCCTTGTCTCAAGGCAGTAGCAGCCGCTTCGCTCGCGGTGCAGGCGACCGAAGCGCTCGTCGCGGGAAACACTTTGATTCTCCTGGTACCGCATGCAGTGACAGCTGTATTGTTAAAAACGAAAACACAACATTTGTCGGCTTCAAGAGCAACAACATACGAACTCTCACTCACAGCACCCACGAACATTACGATTAGGAAATGCGCACCGCTGAATCCTGCTAGTTTGTTGCCAGGAGTACAAGATGGTGATCCTCACAATTGTGAAGAGATAATCGCCCACACATGTCAACCCCGTCCTGACTTGAGAGACACACCAATCCAAAATTCTGAATTGGTTCTATATGTAGACGGCTCATCATCGCGTGCACCTGATGGATGTTTATTAACAGGCTACGCCGTTTGCTCTGATCACGAAGTAATCGAAAGCGGGAGATTGGCTGAGAGCTGTTCCGCGCAGCAGGCAGAACTGTTCGCCCTCACTCGTGCATGCCATTTAGCCAAAGGCCAAATAGTGACAATCTACACTGACTCCAGCTATGCCTTTGGTGCTGTACACGAATTCGGAGCACACTGGCGCGAAAGGGGTTTTATAACATCATCAGGTACACAAGTAAGGAATGGAACATGGATTGCGAATCTACTGGAAGCAATACTTCTGCCTCACCAAATTGCAGTGGTAAAATGTGACGCCCACACTGGGAGATCTGATGACGTCTCACGGGGAAATGCCAGGGCAGATGCAGCTGCAAAATCTGCTGCCCACACCAGAGCTCTTTTAATATCACAATGTGTATTGAGACAAGAGGCAACACCGACCATTGACGATATAAACACTTTGCAGACAGCTGTCAGTGCTAAAGAACGAGATTTGTGGATACTGGCTGGATGTGAATTCGATAATGAATCCAAATTATGGAGATCATCTGATGGTCGTGTGGTGGCACCAAGAGCTCTATTACCTTGGCTCGCCCGATTGGCACATGGGGCCGGGCATACTAGCAAAGGCGGCATGAGTGCTTCAATTGGGAGACAGTGGTTTGCCCCGGGGTTTAGTCCAATTGCAGAACAGCATTGTAAGACATGTCATATTTGCCAAAAACATAACCCAGCAAGGGGGGTGGAGATGGCCCCAGGGGGTCATCCAATTCCATTCGGACCTTTTGTTCATATCCAGATGGATTTTGTCCAGTTACCAAAATGCTGCGGTTTTGAATTTGCGTTAGTCATCGTCGATTTGTTCACCAAATGGGTTGAGGCTTACCCTTGTCGGAAAGCAGATGCCATTACTGTGGTTAAACTGTTGATGAAGGATTTCATCTGTAGGTTTGGAATACCTTGTAGGATCTCCAGTGACCAAGGTACTCATTTCACAGCCGAAGTGGTGAAAGAATTATGTCGTGTATTGCAAATAAAGCAACATTTCGACTGCCCGCATCGTCCGCAATCTGCGGGGGCAGTAGAGAGGCAAAATGGATTCCTGAAGAATAAACTGGCCAAGATTTGTGAACAAACTGGATTAAAATGGCCAGATGCTCTGCCAATTGCTCTCATGACTATGAGATCTACCGCAAATCGAAACTCTGGCTTATCTCCGCATGAGATTCTGATGGGAAGACCAATGAGATTACCGAACTCACCTCCTTTGACTATAAAAGACATGAACGTGCAGCAAATGGACGACACGTTGCGTACGTTCTGTATCTCTCTGAATCATGCTGTAAGAACTTTTTATGCACAGGTGAAACAAGCTCTGCCAGAACCAGCCACATCTGATCATCACAACTTCAAACCCGGAGACTTTGTTTATGTGAAAATTTACAAACGGAAGAACTCTCTTCAGGCACGTTGGTGTGGGCCATTTCAAATACTGCTAACTACCCATACAGCTGTGAAGTGTAAAGGAAGAGCAACATGGATCCATGCCACACACTGCAAACTGGCACACGGCCAAAACGAACCCGAGGAGAACATTGCTTCCTGATAACTTTAATGATTCTTTCCATTGCAGGATTGTACTACTAAATGCAAGTGGTGCAATGTGTACTTGGTCTGTTAAACCGATAAGTACTGTCTGTGATCAACATTATTTGCATGTTCTTTGGAGATGGGCCTATCAGACTACCCACCAAACTAAGCCTAGGGCATTCAGAGACCGAAGAAGCTTAACGAGCAAAGTGGGTTCACCACATGGAATAAACACTTATCTGGCTCTTTCTCGTAAACACGCGAAAGCTTTTAATAAAACCAATTGCTGGGTTTGTACTAAGATACCTCATTCAGCAGTTACTGGGATACCGCTTCTGGCTATACCATTCAATCTGAGTGAATGGTGTGGGTACAGGGCAAAGGAAAGAAACTGGGATAAACAAGATAATAACCTTGACGACCACATCGTTACCAATGGAAATGGAAATTGCCTCCGACAACGAAATTTCAGTAACTGGTTTTGGCCAAATTTTAATTTAAGTAAAATGCCTCCACATTTTATGGTTGAACGGGCAACAGAAAAACCCGAACTATGCTTGGTACAAGAGGCATGGGGAGAAAGAAGATTAGGGAATTCTGAATGCAGTCATTATGTTTATGAAAATCACACGATGGGACCACAAGTCGCTTTAAATAATACCTATTTCGTGTGTGGAAATCGAGCATACCCATGGCTTCCAGTTAATTGGAGTGGATCTTGTTTCTTGTCATTCATTTTGCCACATATGCGCCTGTTATCTAAGTCACCTTTTGAGCATTTGAAACGGGGTAAACGGGGTTTCACGTCAACTGAACTGTTCTTCATGATTTTAATCCCTCACTACGGTGTTGGACAAACGTCTGTGGGATTGGCAGAGTTAGCTACTTCGCTTGAATTATTGGCAAATAAAACTGCTCTAGGCATGGTTGATATCAACTCGGAGGTCGTCGCCCTACGTGCAGTTTCAATGCAAAACCGAGTTGCGCTCGACCTCATTCTCGCGGCTCAACGAGGAACGTGTGCTGTAATTAACTCTGAGTGTTGTACTTATATCCCTGATAACTCAGAGAAAATCACGAACATATCTGACAAGATTAAACAAGAAGGAGCCAAGTATCACAATTATTTCACGAAAGATGGGCTTTATTCCTGGTTTGAAGGGATTTTTGGAGGCTGGGGAACTACCCTATTGCATTGGATTTCCGTTGGGTTATTGTGGATCATCATTGTAGTGGTGCTTGTTAGATGTGCAACAATTACAATGCCGGCATTGATTGTTTCTTGTCTAAAGAGGAATACTGCTAAAAAGGTGATGGTGGCCCAAGCACCACCCTCATACCCTGGTTTTGACACTGAGTCCTACGACTCTTTTGAGATAGAACCTGAACTTGGAAATCCATAAGTAGCGCAAATGAATGTGTTCAATATTCACGGGAATTGTCAATCCACTCTTGCTCATCTGCTTTGTTCCCGAAATAGGTTGTCGAAAATCAGCTGTGCAGCCCAACGGGTAGCCTTATCTTCTATCGGCCTAGGGGCCTACCGGAACCTCAACCAGGTCCGAAGCTGTACAACCACATGAAGCCACCTGGCTTGCGGGACAGGAAAGGCTAAGGGACTGAGCTCTACGATGGGGAAAAGAGGGGATGTGACTACCCAAGAAAATGGCCACACTCAAACGCAAGAGAATGCATTTCCAAGTGAAGAGAAAATATATATCGTTAAACTTAACTAGTGTTGCCTTATTAGGCAACAAGGGGGGAGTGTTGGGGAAATTATTACTCTCTAGACAAGAAACCTTTGCCTCAGTCTGAGTAGGTCAAAGTGTTTGTGTTTTTCCTCTACTGTTCTACTATTTAGTTGTTAAGGCCTACCACCTACTTATAATCTTGTCTTTCTTTGACACTTTGGACATTGCTTGGGTTTCTGAAAGTACAAGGTGACCGGGCTGATAAGCTGTGCATTCTGTTTTTGCGATCAAAGGCCTCTCTGCTTATAAAATGGAATGGATATATGGGGAGGGGGAGATGATCTGAGGGAGAGCAAATAAATGGTACAGAAGAAAGAACTCCTTGTGGACATTGATTATTACTGGACTTCTGTGGTTTATTTTATCCCGATACATGCAACACTGAGTCGGCTAGACGTTGAATCCTCGAGGAGGTCAAGATCCCTCAACAATCAAGAATCCTTTCGATCACGACGCGGTTCGAGGGTAGAAATCCACGTCACCTGGTAACAAAGAGGTCGAAACCACCTGACAGACAGACTCTGTCTTCCTCGAGGAATGATTCTGATGGACCATGTTTTGTTAGCATAATTGAGATTGAAGAAGTTTTAGGATCGGGTGAGCTGTGCACTGTGTCCTTTGGGGATGGGATGCCCATTGTATGTAACTGTTTTTCTTTTGCTGCACATCACCAATCCTTGCTTTCCCAACTGTACAAATATTGCTGTGTATTAAATCCCTTGCTTATTGTGCCACATACCTTTCCTCGCCCTTGCTGTGATAAATTGCTTGGATTTTAAATGTACCCAGTTTGTAGTGTCCTTTCCTCCATTGGTCAAGCATAGTCTGCACGTAGTGTCAGCCAGGAAGTTTTACCCCACATGATTTTCTCTGTTACGGGGTGCGTACTTAGCAGCTAAACTCGACTTCACCTGATCAGGGAAAATGAAGACAAGTATGCATCGAGGGCACGAGCCCCCCTTGATATCATTGTCCAAAGATAAGGTAACCACGTGAAGTCGTGACACCCTGCCAAGACTGGCGGTACCAATCTGCGTTCGTGGTTGATTAGTAAGGCCTTAGTTATTTTATAACTTGGTTTACGGATCCACCGACGGCATATTTGCAGAAATGAAATATAAATATAAAACATATTTTTAGCATTTTATATTTATACATTTTCCGCCGAAGGTGCAAAAGTTTCAAAACCCGAAATGTAAACGTCGGCATTTATTTTCAAAATATAATTTCGTGCGTGCGTGCCAAAATGCCGAGTCACCTTTAACCGAGCTGCGCAGTAGAGCTGCGCAGTCGTCTTCGGTCATGGCGCCTGAGCAGTGGCCAGCGTGATTCAGATTGACTGTTGTTTCTGGGGCAAAAGTGATTGTTTGTGTTGTTTTTTTTTTCTATACCTTGTCGAGGCTCGTGTGAGCTAACACAACGCACATCATGGGGGCATGAGACAAGAGAGGAGGGAGTGGGAAGGACAAAACAGTGGGGAACAGACATTAGGAGATCTGTGGAAGGGAGAGGGATGGGACGGGGAACATAGGGAATAGAAGATGGACATTACAGGGATTTTCAGGAAGGAAAGCAGGGAATTTGAAGGAGGTGGGCTTGGGTGGATTATCGGGGGGGGTAGAAAAGATCGAGGATTTGGATGGGGGATGATAAGAGGTGGTGGTGAACAGCTGTTTTGAAGGCCTGGAGGGAAGAATGGGAATTAATAGAGTGAGGGAGTTTATTCCAAAGGCAGGAAAAAAAAAGAGGAATGAAAGAGTGAAGGTGAGCAGTGATTCGTGATTTTGGTAGTTTTACCAGAAGGGGTTGTTGGCGGACCTTGAGCACCCTGCGGAAATGTGGTGGGGACAAATCGCAGAGAGAGCCGGGGGGAGGCTGGAGAGGAGACGGTAGAAGACAGAAAGACCACCGACCAACCTGCGGTGAATGAGTGAGAGGCCCAAAGACTCAGCCTCATTGCGGGAGATGCCAATGATCCGAAATGCCTTGGTTTCTATAGCGTGAAGCCGAGAACGGTGGGAGGCAGGAGCACCAGCCTAGAGTAGAGAGCAGTACTCCATCAGGCTGCGGACAAAAACTTTGTAAGTGGTCAGGAGCACAGGTGGGCCGAGGAAGGACTTTGCACGATAGAGGATTCCCAGTCGGCGACTGGCTATGGAGGCGAGGTTTGAAATGTGGCTTTCGCAGGAAAGGTCATGGTAGATCGTGAGACCCAGAAGCTTGAAAGAAAGGACTTCTCCCAAAGGATTGTTGAGAAAGTGGATGGGGGGGGTTTCTAAACGGTCCTTTCGAAGAGACATAGTGAGAGTGTGAGATTTGTCCGGATTGAAAGACATGTTCCACGTGTTTGACCAGTTTGTGATTTTATCCAGATCTGCAGTGAACGAAGAAGCTGCTGCTTGCCGGTCTGAGGGATGACCGATGGTACGGCAGAGGGTGGAGTCATCAGCAAACAGATATAGAGGATTTTCCAGAGTCGGAGAGATCATTGATGAAAACAACAAAAAGAACAGGGCCCAGAATGCTACCTTGAGGAACTCCAGCCTGGACAGGAAGAGGGGATGAAAGAACTCCATTTAGGGCCACACGGTGACTGCGACAGGAGAGGAAGTCTGCGAGCCATGAGTTGTTAAGAAGTATGTCAGCGGTATAAATGAGTGACTGTATTGGTGACAGATACAATGAAATCACGCAACATCTTGACGACGAATATTCTGGCCAAACTATTGCATCAATTCATGCAGCAGCAGGGATGATTCGCACGCAACTCTCGATCGTGCCGATTTTGTTTCCGTCGAAATTTCTACAACGCTGTTCGTATTGAAAGATTTCGGTGCCAAGTACGTCAAAGTTTCCCTGCGAGATGCTGATATTCAGCCTTCAACGGACCAGAAATCAGCATTTGATGTGCTCATGGGGATGGGGAGATGGTACGATCAGATGCCCACTGAAAACTAAGCTGGTTATGGCTCTGATTGACCGTTTTGAGCGTGTTGACTCTGAGTCGACACCTTTTTTTTAATCATATCCAGCACTATGCACTGGTGTGCACTGTGCACGCACACATCTACAACTTGGACAGAAATTTTCTCAGCATTGTTTCCATTTGTTTGATGATCCAACAGGTTCCTATAAGAAAAACATGCCAGACTATATTGTAAAAACAAGTTTTAATCCTTTATCGTTTTTCACATCAGATGATACAGTGAACAATGGCATCCTGAATTTGAATGGTTTTCCATCTTCAATGTTTTCTTAGATCCTCCTGGTCCGGGATTTATATTTATCCCCCCCCCCCACCTTCCCTTGTCTTTTCCATGGAACATCTGAAAAAAATCATAAAGATATATAATTTCTAAAAATTGAAATTATATTTATATTTCGACCTACCGACCCTACATTTTAGCTGAAGAACTGCATAAATCAGGTTATAAAATAACTAAGGCCTAACCTGTCGAATTATGGTGTTATCCACGGTTAGTGGCCTTAGGACCGGGTGTTTAGGAGGAACTTGAGTGCTCCCATCGTGGCGAACTTTGAACCCTGGGCCGTAACAATGTTTTAAATTTCAAACTGATCAGACGCATGGTCTGGTAACCAGAATTATTTAATATTTTGAATCTGGGTTCAGGGATTTAAATCAAACTTGGTACAAGTATTATAATGATGTAATAATGGGGGCAGAGACATATCTGTTGACGTCACAACATCGAAGAGTGCCCTTCTAGTTTTATTTTATCTATACTAATAAATGCTATTGTGTGTTAGTGTGTGTGTCTCCTCCATAACTCCAAAACCATGAAACCTCATGGCCTGAAACTTAGTGAATAAAAACTGTGTTTGGGTTAATTAAAATAGTACAGCAGATAAACTCTTATATTTTAACAAATTGTGCATTTTATGAGAAAATCATGAAATTTCTAGCATAGTGAGGTCATACCATAATGTTTATTTTCAGATGTGGAGGGAAGTCAGATTTGACCTGTGAGGGTTAGTGAGAGGTCAAATCTAAGATGGCCGCTTGTCACCCGGGTCTATTGTTCAAACGTCCTTAATTTTTGAAAAAACATTTAGATTTCCAGAATCTGCGCAGAAAAACATTTAGTGTCATTTCCAACGAAATGGGGGATGCCCATTCATTTGGTGATACCTTTGAGAATGTCAAAATTCAAGGAAATGAATTTAGGTCAAGGTCAAGGTCAAAATTTATCAAAAAATAAGCAATCAGTTGAAATTTTCAAATGAATACCGAGTGGTGTCATTGTGGCGAATTTAGTTATTTAGCCCCTCAATCTGATAGTCCACCTTTTGAGGAGTGGTGCATACAGTGAACAAAGGCCAGTGTCCACTTTGACTACTGGCTAAAGACCTTGTCATTGGAGCTTCTCTTGCTGCAGTACATCAGGTCTCTTCA
This sequence comes from Eptatretus burgeri, assembly GCF_056783735.1. Classification (NCBI taxonomy): domain Eukaryota; kingdom Metazoa; phylum Chordata; class Myxini; order Myxiniformes; family Myxinidae; genus Eptatretus; species Eptatretus burgeri. The sequence continues at coordinate 48,505,465 of NC_140969.1, forward strand.
TGAAGGTAACTTCCAGCTGCACGTGGAATCCCTGACTCAGATCATGCCATGGATGTTCGCCCTAGATCACACGCACTACTCCAGATGGCTTCCCATACACATCCATGACATGACGACTCTCTCTGAAAAACACCCAGATGTCCTATCAGAATTCAAATCTGGAAATTTTGTGGTGCGCAAAACCAGCAACAAGTTCTCTGCCACGGCACTTGACCAGTACCATGAGCAGAACAATGCAATGGTCAAAGATTCTGGTGGGGCAATTGGACTGACTGGCAATCCCGGAGCACTCAGATGCTGGATGGTAGCAGGGCCAGAAATTGCAAGGATCACTACAGAGTTTGAGCAACAGGCCACAAAGCAACCGCATAGTGCTGGCGACACTGGACACCATCACCATGATCAGCAACCTGGAGTGCAAGCAGAATTCCTGAAGGAGGTTAAGGCACTTGTGACAGTGCTGGAAGAGATGGGGAATCCATTTCTAGAACACAGTCAAGACCTACGAGTCATTGACACAAGGGACATCGTGGACACCCAAGTGGCTGAAACTGTGAGAAGGATCGAGACTCTTGGTGAGGAGCAGTACACGAAGTTTGTGAGAGAAAGGCTGGAACAGTGTACAACACCTATCACACAAACACTTCCAAAGAACAAGTTGCCACTGTTCAGTAGGCCACTGGTCAAGATCAAGTCAAAACAGAAGGCACAGCTCGCAGCACTGAAGAGTGACTGTGGTCTCTTTTCGAGGCTGTAGATCTGTCATACAGGAGACTGAGACATGGACAATTTCTTCTCCCATGAAAACCAGGCAGTCCCGCCCAGCTCTGTCAACTGGAGGGAAAATTCAGATTGGGGTTAAACCAGATGTACTTCGCTGCCTGGAATCAGATCTGCTCGAAAAGAATAGTGTGTCTATGGCTGATGCAACAATTCTTGATCGTGCAGCTGTGGTTCACATGCTAAATCCGGGAACATCAAAAAATTTCAATAGTATGGAGAAAGTGTTTGCACCATACATCTCTGCTCAACTTGAGAAAAGCAGCCGCATCGACCTTGTCTGGGATGTATACCTACCCACCAACTTCAAAGCCTCAACAAGACAGAAGATGGGAAAGGGCACCAGGAAAAGAGTGGCTCCTTCCACTGTGATGCCAAAGAACTGGAAGGACTTCCTTCGATGCGATAACAAAACCGAATTGTTTGCTTTCATGTCACGCGTAGTTGTTCATCTTCCTCGAGCAGAGGGTAAGCAACTGTATGCAACAGTTGGAAATGGAGTCCTTTGCTCTCCGGCTGAGTCAAACTTGGCCTGCCTTGCCCCATGTTCGCAGGAGGAGGCCGACACTCGTCTACTTCTGCATGTGGCTGTGGAAAATGGGTGTAAGAAAGTGACCATACGCACCGTTGATACTGATGTGGTAGTACTGGCTGTAGCTTCATTCAGCAAGACAGCTCCTAATGAGCTGTGGGTTGCCTTTGGTGTCGGGTCAAGCTTTCGTTACATAGCTGTTCACGAAATGGTTGCCACAATGAATCCAACACAGTGTCCGACTCTCCCAGTCCTTCACGCTTTCACCGGGTGTGACACTGTATCTGCATTCGCTGGCAGAGGAAAGAAGACTGCCTGGGAAACTTGGAAGTCTTTCCCAGAGGTGAATGATGCTTTCAATGAACTCCTATGCATGCCAAGTGAGGTCAGTGAAGGATCAATGTTACTGCTAGAGCGATTTGTGGTGCTAATGTACGACCGAACGAGTGAGAGCACGGAAGTGAATCATGCCAGGAAACAGCTCTTCACACAGAAGTCTAGAACTCTAGAGAACATTCCTCCAACCTAGGCAGCACTCAAACAGCACATCAAGCGCACTTGCGACCAGGCCAACTGTTGGAACCAGGCATTGGTCTTGGATCCAGAGATGCCAGAGCCATCTGACTGGGGCTGGACAAAGGAAACAACTGGGTGACAGCCGCTTTGGACCACTCTCCCCGAAGCATCAAAATCGTGCCATGAATTGATCTGCTGTCGCTGTGAGAAAGGATGCACTGGACGGTGCAAGTGTGCCAAAGCTGCGCTCAAGTGCACTGCACTCACTGTGCTTCTGTTCTGGAGGCTGTTAGATTTTGATCACTACCTTTATCATCATCATCATTGCTATTAATAAAGTATTAAATAGACTCGCAGCATGGGACTATTCTGTTAATTTTTTTGTATTATTATCCCTATAGTGTCAAAATGGAAGCAAAGTTTCGCTATATTGCATAGGTCCAATCCATTGTTTTTACCAAAAGAATGTCCAAAAGTTTTTAACGTAATTTGACCTTGACCTTGATCGAAATGCATTTCCTTGGCTCCTGGCGATCTCAAAAGTATCAAACGAATGGCCATTCCAAACTTGGTTGGAAATGACACCTTAAACATTTTTTTTTACACTGTTTAGTTCCAAAATTAAACGCGTTTGAACATTAGACCCGGTGGACTGGTGGCCATCTTGGATTTGACCTCTCACGGTCTTCAGAGGTCAAATCTGACTTCCCTCCACATCTGAAAATAAACCTTATGGTATTCACTAACTATGTTAGAAAATTCATGTTTTTCTCATAAAACGCACAATTATTGTGCTTATCCACTGTACTAAAACACACCTTTTGAAGATAATTAATGGCCATATTTAATTACATCCTTCATCAAGGGGCATCCTCAGACACCTCGCTGGGGTCTTGATTCGCCATTTTGTTCTGCCTGCTCAACAATGCCTGAATTAAAACAGGCCACAATGGTTTATTAATGATAAAGCGCTCAAAATGTTTTTGGTTTTTTTTTCCCCCCACTTTCCTCACTCATATAATCAAATGCCTCATCTGCATACCTACGAATCGCTGTATACATCACTTTTGGAAGTACTATAGGTTTTCAATTTGGAGCTTGGAACAATTTCATGCATTGTATGATATGATTTTCCACGATCTACTCTCACGGACTAATTAAAGTATGCCATCGAAAAATATTATTTGAGTTTGGAGGATCGGATCACTTGGACTAAATAACTAAATCAGGAGTGAAATCTGAAAATTTAAAGAAAACGGCAATGTTTAGTTTTTTGCGCGTATGTGCCGTTACCAATCAGCTTGCTATCGCTTTCCAAGCCAGCCGTTCCTGATAAACAATTTCATTGGAGTGCTTAAGCAACTTGCCAAGCGCCCGACACAACTTCAGTCGATAGTGGTACATTCATGTCCTGATTGGGATGGACAGTCGGCAGTTGCTACAAGGGAGAGGTACGAAGAGAGCAAACCCGGACGTGGTACATATGGGTAGATTTGGATCTGTAAAGGGACTCTGCGGATGTGTGTGCATGTCTGCATGCTTGGTTACAGGAGCCGTGGTGGCAAAGTTTCATCCCATATCTTATGACGATTATGATGGGTGGTGGAGGTTTTAACTTTCAACTTCAGCAGCATAAGAGCAATCACGTTTTTCTTTGGCCTCGTGACTGTGTTTGAAAGCATTTGATTATTATATATGTATCGGTGTGCCTTACGAGGGTTATATGGTTTCTCTTTGTGAGTTTCAAAGCAAAGTATATTTGATAACACTTGATTTCCGAGCCGTTTGCCGTATTAACGTGTTTTATAAATGACAGAGCCAAATTTTTTTCCACCCATCACATGACGATTGGTTGCTGTTTATAAATATTAATGTTTATGCACATCTCCCTGAAATGCCATTAATCCAACGTTGTTTTTCTAATTTGTTTATTGAAATTCCCCCAAAACAAAGGTGAAAGCTACTCAAGGTTTTTGGGGTGTATCCAGTACGTACTGTCGTCAGTAATCACAGACTCCAATCAGCCGATTACTGAAGAATTGCCGATATCGGCCGAGCACTAATACAGTGTGTGTGTATGTGTGTGTGTGTGTGTGTGTGTGTGTGTGTGTGTGTGTGTGTGTGTGTGTGTGTGTGTGTGTGTGTGTGTGTGTGTGTGTGTGTGTGTGTGTGTGTGTGTGTGTGTGTGTGTGTGTTTTGTTCCAAAAAGCATAACATTCCCTCTGACAACTCTCCTCCATCTCTATCTCTATCTCTATCTCTATCTCTCTCTCTCGACCCCCTCCTTATACAGTGCAGCACCCTCCTCTCACATCTCTATCTTTACATCTATCAATATATCTCTATCTCTGCGCGTATCCAGACGGAGGTTTTCTCCATATGTATCCAGACTACGGTGATCTCCAGACACGTGTGTCCAGACAGTGGCAATCTCCAGATGGTGGTTATGCCTGAATGGACCCTCCCCTCAAGCTGCCTTCCTTTCCCCCCCAACCCCTCCTCGGTCTCGCTCCCCCTCCCCCTGAGTATTCCCACCAGTGAAGCGACGGGTGTTATTTCCTCGTCATTAATAAAGTAGGGTTGCATCGTGGTGGAGCTGCTTCACGCAGAAACAATGGACAACAATGGACTTTACTTCAGATAAACACATCCATGACCTTGGGAGGGGGTGGTAGGAAGGGAAGGCGACAATTTCCCTGTTTCTTGCCTTTTTTGATACTTCCTGGCAATTTATTGTTGAGCAGACAAAACTAAATAAACATCACTTGTGTGGAGGTTTGTGCAATTGGTAGTATTGGTCTGTCTTTCGGCCTCTTTATTTTTATGTTTTGGTATCCTGAAGTGATCGTTGATACACGGGATTTTGTCGCTTCCATACTTTAACTTTCTCTCTCTTGAGAAGCTGGTGATGAAAGTCAAGGAACTTTTTTTAACTTTTGCATTACATTTTGGTATTGATGAATGAGGATGCTGTGCAACAATGATGGAACCTTTTGCTATTTGTGGCACAGACAAGAAGAAGCACCTCAGAAAAAGGTAGGCCGCACAGACTTGGAGAGTTGTATAAAGTAATGAAAGGTGTTTCAATGCCACACTGACGAGTCACCTCATCCCTCAGACTGATGCTGCACCATACACAATTACAATCATATCTTACGATTGCTACACGGAGAATCCAAAACAATTACTAGACAGTGTCAATTGGCCTGCTTTTAGACATTCTGGCTTCATGAAGCTAAACTGAAGTTAAACAAATCAAATGTAGCAATGATATACGTAAAGACCGTATTGTGATTCATGTTGTTTGTACACTTGCTTACTCAAGACTCGGACATTCAGAAAAGGTGAAAATCTGCAGACACGGAGAAACTTCTCATGCCCAATTTGACTCATGGGTCATCTTTTGTATTAGCAATCTTGAGAAACTTGTCGACAACAGTCGTACGATTCAAAGGTTGCAGTAACTTAACTAACCTTAGAGTTGGACGAGCAAAACCTTTTGATCTTGGTCACATCACTGGCACCAAACTGCAACGCCACTTCCTTGCTCATCAATTTGACATTGTTGGCGATCAGGATGGTCCTACGAGACAAGAAAATTGAGTCTGTGGCATTCTGGTGGTTACATGTAAGCATTCACCAACAAACCGACTGAAACAAATTCATGCAACTCATGAGGAAAGAAAAACTGCAGACAAACAAATGGGAGATGAAGTTATTGAGAAAAATGTGAAATAGTTGGAGTTGGAATATTTGTGAATGCGAAAGTGCAAATTGTTGGGAGAGGCTGAAATCCCAACAGGACATTACAATGGACCACCATCCAAAAGGGGCAGTTTGCAATGCCAAGATGGATTTTCACAAGTTTTCATCAACACCAATTCAAAAGAGCACTGTTTCTCCTTCCATGGCTTCATCAGGAGGTCAATGTGTAAGGGGGATTGTGGGGGGGGGGGCAAGAAACATCCCCGACTTTAAGCCAGAGGTCACCAGGAACACATGGGTACTGAGAAAGCTCAGACTTCCAAAGACAAAGTAGAAAAGGTTAATAAAGGTAGACACAAAAAAGAAAGCAAGCAAACAAGTAAAACACCACAAAATCGGCGAATTGCCCTTCCGAGCGGAGTCCGAGTCAAGCCTGTGGCTGCTGGTTGAATCATTTTCTGGAGGCGTGGCTGTGCCGTTGATGCAGTGCCCTCTATTACCAGTACACTGGTACTCATTTTGCCGACCTCAAAAGGATGACAGGTTGAGTCAGCCCCACCTGGTGTTAATTTAACGGTGAAAGAGGCTCAAATTCAAGACCCTAAGATCTTAAACCCGCCACCTTAACTGTTAAGATGACGAAGAACCAGTCATTTTGAACGTTTTCATTTTTTTATTTTCTTCTAATTCCTCTTGCTTCCTGTGTTTGAAAAGTATGAAGTTGTTGTTTCATGAAAAAAAAGGTCCAAATTACCTGGATATATTTCGGGAAGCCAAATTGCAGAAATAAAAAAAGTTGCAAAACTAAAAACATTTCCAGCCTTCGTAGTGTTAAGCTAACACCAGGCTATGTCGTATGAAATGAAGTTAATGCAGTATTTTGCAAGTTTGTGAGGTAGAAAAGTATTTATAATATACTAGTGAGATGTGCTTACATATTGTGTAAGCATACGGACAGTGTTTCCCCATTGTCTTGGGTCACTCACCTGCATTTGATTTTTTCATTTATTTTCAATTTTTTTTAATATTTTCATTTGTGGATGGCGACCGACGATTCTGATATTTTTCCAGTGTATTGGTTTCAATGTCCATCAGCACACAAATTTCAGTTTTCTGCATCACCCGGAAGGCACTGATCTTTAACATCAGTCAGTGGTTAGAAAGAGCTTTATGTATTAGATATAATAATACATTGCAATGCCACTTCCTTGTTCATTGATGTGACGTTTTTGTTCCAAACTACAAAGTCCTGAGGGAAGCAGCAGTGATGACTCAAGCTGGTTGGCAAATGCACCCCAGATGATCACTATAATGCATACCAATGCACGGTCTGTTTAACAAAATGGATGAGTTGCGAATATTGGTTGTTCAATGCACCCCAGATGTGTCAAGTGTTACGGAAACACGACTAACCGATGACATCGAGGATGCAGAGGTAGCCACTCCTGGCTATTACATGCTTCGTAGGGACCATACTCAGGCAAGGGGTGGTGGTGTTTATATATATATATATATATATATATATATATAAAAATATATATTGTTACGAATCTGGCAGCCATGAGCACACAACAGACAGGTCCCTGTAGACCAGTTATTTCGTTAAGTATATGTGTATAGTTAGAATCCATCCCGTGTCTCATGGGAATTAAGTGTACGTGCGCTGTGGATTATTTTATAGATGGATTTTTACATCACTCACAACAACTCTCTGCTTTCGGCATTGTCTTTACTTGCTGGCAAGCGAGCACGTGCGTGGGCGGAGTCTAACATGGGCATGGCGTCCCTCTTTGGCCAATCAGCAAGTAGCAGGCGTCTCACCCACCCCGTCCCCCACTCAAGACCATCGCCATTACGCACGCGGCCGGAGGTGATGAGGTAGGCGGAGCTACAAACGCCTCCGATCGGGACTCCACCCAGAAGGGTGGGAGTTGCCCCGCCTACCGTGGGCCTTCCAATGGAAGACAGCAAGGGAATCGCACGATGGGTCCGACCAATCAGGAGGAAAGTGGCCAGGAGAAGAAGCCCTCCATCCTAAAGAGGAAGAGTGTGGTTGGCGGGGCGAACAAGAAGAGTTTGCGTCCCGGGTGTCTCAAAGCGCGTCTGTCTGGGTCTGTGGCGGACTGCATCCCGCGCATCGGAGGTGTCTCGTCCGGCGCGTTGCAGCGAGCGGCCGACCGTTTCATCGGGGGAGATCACCTCGTCTCGCCTCCTTTGGGTTTGGCTTCCCTGGTCTGTGCTTTTGGCGATCGGAGTTCCGGGAAGGGGTGGATGACCAGCCGCGTGCTCACAGCCAGGTAGCCAGCCGTTCTGGCTCCCAGCTGAACTATCCTCCTCGGCTGGAGAGCCGAATAAAGACCCGGCGGGTTCATTTTTTTTTTGGGTGTGCGTGTCTGTGTGCGGGCCTGTCTTGTCGAAGTCGAATTGTTAAGTGCTTTTTGTTGTACATTATTTGCCTTGCTTTTATTCGGTTTTTCCTCTGCACTTACGTGCTCCCCTCGTTACCCCGATCATTGTTAATAAATTCCCCTCTTGTTGAATATCCCAGCTCGTCTTTGTCCTTTCCACCATTGGTTTGCCGCACTGCGAACGGGATTTAGGAATGCCGTTGCCGAAGTTGTACATTTGGACCGCAGGGCCTCGGTAACCATCCGCTCGGGTTACGCACGGTAACGGCTCGTTCCGCTCGAGGCCTACCGAGGGTGTGAATTCCCCGGGAGCTTTGCCGCGTGGATAATTAGGTATATTGAAGTTGGCAATTAACCCTACTCCACGCGGTCAAATTATTGGTGATTCATGGTCCTGTAAGGAGTGTAAGGAAACCGTACTTTCGGATTTATCTGAAAGGTACGACCGAAATGCCGGGTGTTCGGTGGAGCCGACTCTACTGCTCCATCTAGCGGTCGTGCTCGTCACCGAGACCTGGTCCCACAACAATATATCCCAGTATGCATATCTATAGCATGTTGGGCTCTGCTCCCCAAACTCATTGGAGACACCGAGACTGGTGAAACCTCAATGTGTGGGGCACGTCTAAACTACCAATTGGCCTTGCGTACAGGCCACCAGGTAACACGGTTGAGCAGCACAGCAATCCTGAAAGGAAGCTGTTGAGTCACTTGCTGCTGATAGGCGATTTCAACACCCCCCCCCACATCAATTGGGACCAGCTCACGGCAAATTCCTCTCAGCGTCCTCCAGTCGATTGTAAAATCTGGCAATTGAGGAGCTACTCCACCAGCATGTTGGGGAGCCAATTAGATACGCTGTTGGGAACATGCCATCTCTCCTTTATTTCGTTTTCACCACAAAGACAATTGTGACGTGGATTATGTACCCACGTCTGCCACTATTGGGGAATAGTGACCATGCCTTGCTATCTTGGACAGAGGTCAAAGATGGTGCAGCCCCCAAACCCCAATCCGGCTTCTGCAGGAATATCTGGAGGGCAGACTACATTGCCATGAGCTGAGATGCAGCAGGGAGCGTTTGGCACCTCAGCGAACGAGACACAATGTGCATAGGTAAGAGAGAGCATCCATCACCTGATCACAACATATTCCCCGTTATTCCACAACAAACCGATACATCAGAGTTTACTTTGGATGTCAAGGGACCTGCAAAAGTAGCTTACAGCAAAGAAAGAGAAATGGCGGCGTTATTGACTCGCCAAAAACCCGGAAGACTATACAGTCTTCAAGGCTGCATGACGGGCTTTCAAGGCAAGCCTTTGGGAGGCACAGAAACAAGATGAGACCTACCTAGTGGAACAGGCCATAAAGGCCCCAAAGAAACTCTACGCCGACTTCCACAGCAAACACAGCTCATGAGAGGGGGTAGCTGCTGTCAACAATAGAGGAACCTCTCTCCTGACAGACACAGAGAAGGCCCAATGCCTTGTGAATAATTACTCCACAGCGTTTACACAGGAACAACCAGGTCCCAATCCTAATCTTCCTGTCTGCCAGTGGAGGGCTAACACTGATCACGCTCTGCATATGATACTTATCACGGAACGTGGGCCTTGATCCCAACAAATCTCCTGGCCCTGATGGTCTGCATCCCAAAGTTGAAAAGGAACTAGCAGCTGAGTTAGCGTCGCTGCTGTGTTGGCTGTTCAACTACTCGCTTGCCACTGGGAGTCTCCCGAGGCACTGGAAGGAGGCACATGCATCGCCCATTTTCAAAAAGGGTGATAAACAACATCCGGCCAATTACCAACCGGTCAGTCTTACTTTAGTGATGGGCAAGATATTCAAGCGCTTGTTGAAACAATAACTCATGGTGCACATGGAAGGGCAGCACCAACTTGCCCAGGAGAAACAAGGCTTCCACCAACATCGCTTGTGCCTTACCAACCTATCGGCAAATGACAGTTTGACCATCGAAGTAGATAAACATAAATCTGTTGATGTCATTGATGTTGACCTGGGCCTGGTTGCTCAAAGCATCGTTAAACCTATCATTAGCCTAACGATCGATTAAAACTATCGTTAAATTAACGATAGGTTTAATGCTGTTGCTCAAAGCTATCGTTAACTTTAACGACCGAATAAATCCCTCTTAACTTTAACGATGGGTCATGGCCTTATTAAAACCTTAATCTATCGTTAATAACAATGGAAAAAGTAAAATCAACTAGAGGGGAGCACTCGGTAGAGTGCAAAACCTCCGCCGCTAATACTGCTAGGTCACTCAAGTGAACCTGATATCCTATTCATTCAATTTGACGTCAACAGTGCTCACAGAGTTATAGTTTGCAACTTTCCCTTTTATATACTCAATTCATTCATCATAACTAGATTCCTTGAGACAGAAATTGATTTTACTTGGGTATATCCACCTGAAGTTCCAAAATCATCCGCAATTATAATTTTGGCATGTTTTTTGTTGGAAATCACTTTTAACATGTAGAAATGCAAAAAAAAAAAAAAAAAAAAAAAAAAAAAATCGAAATTTTGTTGCAAAATTTTTTTTTTCTCCAACAATTTTTTTTTGGGGGGGGGGTTGGAAATCACTTAAAACATGTAGAAATGCAAAAAAAAAATTCAAAGATTTTTTCAAAATGGCCACCATAGTGGCCATATTGGATTTTGGACCAAGTCCAGAATCTAATGGCATGATCCTTGGACCATACCTAATCCCCCACCAAGTTTCGTTGAAATCCGTCGAGGAGTTTTTCCGTAATACTGTTCACAAAAAAAAACAAAAAAAAAAAAAACACCAATGTCACCCCCAGGGTGACCAGTATCTTGCCAAAATGTGAACATGAGTGACTTATTTATTCGATTAAAGTTACTCAAAAATTAGGGTTTCGTCGACCTTGATGCTTGACCTTTTTGTGACCTTGACCTTTATATTTTCGTATGGTTAATGGTATCTCTCCAGGACCGTTTGTACATGAAATAGAGATTTTGATGAGAACTGAGGAAATAAAATTTTCATGAAAAATCCGTTTTTTCGTCATGTCGTCATCAAATGATGTCATAGCGTCAAACTTTTGACAGATCTGGAAAGCACTCATCAAGCGCTTTCATATGAGGTATTACTCGATATGGTATCTAAGATTTCAAAATTTGACCTTGGGGTCAAAAACTTTCGACCTCCAGCGCTAACCATGAAGGTCAAGGCCGATCGCCACCAAAAATTAATCAGCTGAGCGCCAGACCATGAACTATATTCCCATGAAGTTTGAAGACGATCCGATCAAAATTACTCAAAAAATAAGGGTTTCGTCGACTCCCCTGATTTGCGACAAAGTGACCTTGACCTTTGACCTTGAAAATTTTATGCACTGAAAGGGACCTCTATAGGACTCTGATATGCGGTTACAAAAATTTCCAACGATAACTGTGCTCTGCAGAGTGATCGATACGTGATTACAGACAAAAAAAACAAAAAAAACATACAAGCTGACTAACATATCTTGCAAAAACTTCGTTTTGGCAAGATAACAAACAGAAAGGGGTGAAAACAGTAACCTCCGATCTTCAATGGCGGAGGTAAAAATGGCAAGGTACCTGATGGATGCAGCTTTTGGTGGCCATCATCAAAATTAACGTTTTTTGCCGTGACTTAGTCGAACAACAGCCATTTGATATCTACACAGATGAGGAACCTCGAGCACGATATCGCTTTGGAGGCAGGGAATTATGGGATAGGATGTCCTCGGGTTCATTTGATAATCAATCGTTAAATATTTAACGATCGATTAGCAAACAATAGGTTTATTTGACCTTTGAGCAACACAGTTAAATCCTGTCATTTGCTAATCTATCATTAAGGAATTTAATGATCGATTAAGCCTAATCGATCATTAAATTTAACGATGCTTTGAGCAACCGGGCCCGAGCAATGCTTTCGACATCGTCCCACATAGACGTCTTGTTGGGAAACTCGAAGCCTGGGGCCTGCGGCCTCTACTTTTGACTTAGCTTACTAACTTCCTGACTGGACGCCACCAAAGAGTGTTGGTAAATAGTTCACTTTCACTCTGGGCTAAGGTTCACAGTGGAGTGCCTTCAGGCTCTGTGCTCGGACCAGTGCCGTTTGATATATATTGATGACTCGGTCGATTGTTGTTTACGGATGACTTCAAGCTTTGGTGTAACGTAATGGAACATGACAACAATCCGGCATTGCAGGCGGATCTACACAAGCTCGAAGAGGACGCAACTGTAGCAAATTAAAGTAAACCCTGCCAAATGTAGGGCTATGCGCCTCGGACGGTTCCCCTCCACGGTGCAATACCATTTTGGTGGAGTGGACCTTGTGACAATGGACAGTTTCACCGACCTCGGAGTTCGTACAATGTGCACACTGTCAGCCTCAACGCAGACTAACGTGGCAGCAAACAGAGCAGGCTCAGTGATGCATTGCTTCCGATGTGCCTTCGTTTCCATTACACCAGCAATTTTCCATACGGCCCATGCAAACCTTGTTAGACCACATATGGAGTATTGTCGACCACGATGGAGGCCCTTTCTGAAGTGGCGACTGTAACCTGCTGGAGAAAGTGCAATGCTGTGCAACACGCATGGTCCAGGGGCAAGCATGCTTCTTTTACGAGCAACGCCTTGCAAATCGGGATCTGTTGCCATTGGACTGTAGATGGCTAAGAGGTTATTTGATCACGCTTAACAGAATCCTGCGTGGGGAACTCAACATCTCATTTGAAGAACTGCCGAGTCTATGTACAGATAGTTACCTTCACAGGCACTCCTGGAAATTAGTAAAGTCTTTGGGCGTGCTGCAGGATAAGAGCAGCCTTCTTTACACACCGGCTGGTCAATGTTTGGAATTGACATCGAGAGGACAGGTCCAAGCATCAACGACTGACGGCTTTAAGAGCAGTCTCGACCGGCTGCTGTTTTACCGAAGATAGGAATACATGGGGCACATGTCCTCCTGGCCGACAATGACTAGACTTGATTATATGAATCGGATGTGCGATAGAAAGGTGATGTTTCTCTGTTTCAAAGAAAAATGTTACTGTAATCAGTACTATAACTGTGAGCCGTCTTAAGCACGACCCTTTTCGAAGGATAAGGGAGGAGCACACAAAATTATGAGGTAATATTTCTGAAAGCAATAGAAAAATAGATAAAAGTACATGGAAGGAGCACACAAACAACTATCACAGCCAATCAGTTAACCCAGAGCTCGCCACACCGTGAGGACCCGCGCTATCCAACGGTACCATTTATATTATTCTACGACAGCAGAAATGCTTTCGAATGAAGCATGATGAAGAAACTGGGCTCCTTTCATTCATAGATTAAAGAATGAAAGGAATGGAAATAAACTTCACTCTCAAGTAACTAATTTATCATTTCTTGCATAGGACCCGTCAACGCAGTTTGGAATGAGGCAGTGTCTCCCGTATGCGATCAATCAATTGACATATGCTCAATTCTCGCTCTTCCACAAGCCTGGATCATGTAAAAAAAATATATATATATATATATATTCGAGTTCTGAGTCAATACAAGAGCAGGCGTTTTTGACAAAATTACAGAGCAGGATACGAACCAAGCTTTTGTAACCGAGTTCCAGCACTAGGTGGGGAGCAGGAAGAAAAGCCAGCAAAGATATAATGCATTTTACGACCCCTGTATATAATTAACATGAGTAGACAGGTATCAGTACCTAAAGGTGCCTGATGTATAACCGCTCTTTTTGGCGGGCAGGCAGCGATACGTCCCGATGACCTGCGCACGATCACCAGGTTTGCTGCTATCCACCAGGTCTTCATCCAATATGACATCGACTGAGCGAGGAAGCTGGCCCGCCGGAGCCTTTTCGGGCATCTCCTGGATGCTTATTATCTGGTGGTCCTTGTAGGAGGACAAGCCAAACTCCGTCTCTAGAGGATTGTTATCTTCATCCTACCGAAGGTCGAACACAAATAAAAAAGTTCACAAATAGCTTCGCCAGGGTATTGCAGTAATTTCACCACCTGTGAAGTTATCTGATTACCAGCAGAACACAGCACTAATTTGATGTTAATCGGACAAAGTATTCCTTAGCTGAATGGCCAAGGGGGTCAGGAAATGAGTGAGTTTTTTATTTTTAATCCATGTGATATTTTCATCAAAACTGATGTTAAACAATAGATCAGTCCCAGGTGAATGAAAGGCAGAAAATAGGTACATCACTGTTTAAAATTGGTACATCAATGTATAAGCAATGTTGATGTTTACTTTTGGATTGCAACAAATGAATTGATGTGCTGGCTCGTACTGAAGGAAAGCAATCGAGCCAATAGGATGCCATGAAACAAGAGTAAAGCAAAGTCGAATAATAATTTAAAAACAGAAAAGTTCAGTACCTTCGTTGGGTACACCGTGCTTGTAGGAAAAGGTTCCAAAGAGGTCAGGTCACTATACTTGCGTTCGATTGTCTTACGTGTGGTGGGGCAGTAATGTACACTTCGAACAACCTTTGGACGAACCAGGGAACCTGTGAAGGAATTGAAGCAGTTAAGGTGAGCTTTGTAAATTATTTAATGTGCCATAGAGGATTTTCAAGAACCATGACGTACCCACAAGTTTGACAAATACCAGCATGCAAAAAGCTGCATTTGTAGAATCAGCAACATCACAAGAACAAGGAATGTCATGGACTGAAGGCTCAAGGTTGGTTACAAAGTTTATGCCAATAGCGCAGTCGGTCCCAAAGTGTGCAAATTCAAGAAATGAGGCATAAAAGATTTTAAGAGACATTAAAAATCCTTAGCACCCATTCAGGTATCCGCAACTCAAGGCCAATTAAAGTCGGAGGGAATAAATTTGAAATTCAAACAATCGTCCATTCACCAATTTAAGAACCACTTCCACCACTTCCATGCAAGCAGAGCAGTTCTGTCAGTAAGTACCCGTTGGGATTTAGGTTTAAATTTTTCCAAAGGTATTTTAGAAGATCAGATGACTGAGTAAGATGGCTACTGAAAGGCACAAAATTATTTTTTTTTTGAAGTCTTGCAGTAAGAAATCGAGGATGTTGATGAGATGTTTCAATTCATGACAAGTGCCAAAGGATGAAAAAGCATCAACAGATATCGAAAACAGATGGAATACGAGAAGGGCACTCGGTGGAGCGCATACCTCCGCCACGCAAACATATCGGGCCCATTGCATTTTTGAAATGTGTATATGTATATGTATATATACATATACACATACATCTTCTTCTTCTTTCGGCTGCTCCCGTTCAGGGTCACCACAGCGGATCATCCGTATGATCCGCATAGTGATTTGGCACATGTTTTACGCCGGATGCCCTTCCTGACACAACCCTGGTCGCCTCTTACGACACAGGGATATGGTACACCAATTTTAACCGGGGTATACACTGGCCCAGTATACTGGTACTCATTTCGCTGACCTCGGAAGGATGACGGGCTGAGTCAACCCCCTGGTGTATTAAGTCAGTGGCCCAACGGGGCTTGAACTCAGGACCTTTTGGATCCCAAGCCGCTGCCCTAACCACTGCGCCAACACCAGGATATATATATATATATATATATATATATATATATATATATATATATATATATGTATATATATATATATATATATATATATATATATGTATATATATATATATATATATATATATATATATATATATATATATATATATATATATATATATATATATATGTATATATATATATATATATATATATATATATATATATATATATATATATATATATATATATATATATATATATATATATATATATATATATATATATATATATATATATATATATATATATATATATATATATATATATATATATATGTATATATATATATATATATATATATATATATATATATATATATATATATATATATATATATATATATATATATATATATATATATATATATATATATATATATATATATATATATATATATATATATATATATATATATATATATATATATATATATATTGTTACGAATTTGGAATTTGATTGCACACAACATACAGGTTCCCTTAGTCAGCTATGTCGATAAGTGCTTGTTCCCTAGATAGCTCACCTTCCATTGTTTAAATGTTCAGAAATCGATAAGATGCGCTGCGGATAGATTTAATAGTTAGGGAACGAACAATGGAGACGTCCCTCCACCCTATTCTGCGAAGAGGAAGAAGAACCCTGCTGTCCCGTGATTCATGATGTCAACAACTCCCTCCCACCCGTGGTTGAGCGGGGATGGATCACGAGGGCATGAGTCACGCCGGGCGCGGGGTGGGGGGGGTGAGAAGGATAAAGAGGAGATCCTTTCTTGGTTCGTGTGCTGAGTTGGAGAAGGGAGTTGAGGGCTGCGTCGTTCAGCAGACCTTTGGGTCCTGTTTGGCTTGGGTTAGGGTTGAGGCCTTCGGAAGCTTTTTTGCTTCTGCAGAGGAGTTGTTCAGCAGAGCTTCAGGTCCTACTTGGCTCAGTAGGCTTTTTGGAGAGCTGCTTTGTTTTATAAGGAAGTTGAGCCGGTTGCTCGGCTCGAGCTGCGAATGGTGGCTTCTTATTCATGGTTTGTGGAGATCTTTGTTCTCCGTTTGGTTACTGGCTTGGTGCGACTCATCGACCTCTTCTTGGAGGTGGTTCCTCGGGGAAGCGACGCATCGGCGGGAAGGATCGGCACCTCGTCTCACCAGCACGTGTTGAGAAGCGCGGGAGGATTCGCGGGAGCTCGGAAGGATCGCGGCTCACGGCGATTGGATCCAGCTCGCTCTCGCTGGAGCCCGGGTCCGAACAACTTGAAGACCACACGAGGTGGAGAGGTTCGAGATAGGCTTTGGGTTTCAGCTCACCTGTCCTCCGTGCTGGAGCTCGTTATTAAAGGCCTCTGCCACCATTTCTTGGGTGTGTGTGTGTGTGCATACATGTGTCCGTGGGCCCGTCTAATAAGTAGGAAATTGTTAAGTGCTTCGTGTGCTGTAAATGTTTGCATCGCATTTTTTAAAGTCGGTAGAGTTCTCTAACGTGCTTCCCTAATTCCCCATTATTATTAATAAATACCCCAATTGTTAAATGTTTCCAGCTTGTTGCGTCGATTCTTTCATTGACTGAGCATTTCGTGTGTTGGGAGTTAGAAAGCCGTTGGTTTGCCGTAAAAAGGGGAAATTTAGACCGACGGTTCTCGGGGATGAAGCCGCTCGGAATCGTGCACGGGACAGGCTTGCCTCGGCGGTTTGTTCCGTACGAGTTCCGTCGAGGGTGGAATACCCCGGTAGTTGGATCACGTGGGTATTTAGGTACATTGAAGATTGGCAATCGACCCGACCCCACGTGATCTGCCCATTGGCGTATTTCGGTTCTTGTACAAGGACACGTCGCTCGGACTTATCCGGGCGGCGATCTATATTCCGGGCGTTCGGTTGGGCCGACTCGACTTGCGGCTCCGTTCGCGACGACCCCCGGCCCGTAACAATATATATATATATATATATATATATATATATATATATATATATATATATATATATTATATATATATATATAATATATATATATATATATATATATATATATATATATATATATATTAGTAGTAATGCCCAGCGTTGCTCGGGCGAGCAATAAAGCCGGTGTTGCCCGGGCTTTCTTGCAAATTTCCTGAATAGGGGTTAGCGGTTCGGGGTTAGCGGTTCGCGTTGGGGTTGCAGTTAGGGTTAGCTGTTAGGGTTAGGGGAGCTAACCCTAACCCTAACACTAACCCAAACCCGAACCCGAATCCTAACAGCTTGGCGTAGCGGAGGTAAACAGCGCC
>NC_140969.1:48528284-48593284 GCF_056783735.1 Eptatretus burgeri
GGGGAGCCAATTTTCAAATTTGCTTGACCCCAAAATTATGCGGACCTCATGCCCTTGCTGCACATGTCAAGTTGTGCGGGATCGAGTGGGACTCACACATCTTCACAACACTCACACCATGGTCATCATCACATTTCTAGGTCATGGTCCCCATTTTAATGATGCAGGCTGAATTCCGTCATGGCCGTGGGGTGGATTACCACAAGATAATGGGGGCATCTCAGGTGCAACCATGCCCACAGGT
The DNA here is from genome assembly GCF_056783735.1 of Eptatretus burgeri. NCBI lineage: Eukaryota > Metazoa > Chordata > Myxini > Myxiniformes > Myxinidae > Eptatretus > Eptatretus burgeri. Next base: position 48,528,529 of record NC_140969.1, read on the forward strand.
AAGCTTTAGTCCAACCCAGACGTTTCTCCGCCCCGCTCCCTTTGATTCCCACACCCCCCCGGTAGCCATCAGCTCTAACCCCATACAACACACTGGAAGGGGTCTCACTGGCTCCTCTGGCCTTCCTGGGTCGCCAAGGTCCTACCCGCCTTGGTCGCCCAACCAGACCCTCTCCCAGTTGCCTCCAGACACTGTCACCATTAGCCACCAGGTGGTGAATCTCCTTGAAGGGGGTCGCGATTCCCGCTCACCGTGAGCCTCAGCAATCCCTGCGGACAAGCACATCATCCCCACCCACAAATCCCACATGACTCCCCCACCCCATCGGCCTTACATGTGACACCTGCATTTCTAACACTTCAACGACCATGACCTTCCCTGTTACCACACCATGTCCAATAAAAAATCAATGTGTGCACCATACATTTCACTTCTTAACTTGAAACAACTCACACAGCACTTCTCACCCGATCCACGCACCAGCCATTGGACAGCCACTCGTGCCCGCTTTGTTACCAATTACCCACTGTCCCTATTGTCACTCTAAAACCCAGCAGAACTTACAAACCCATGCCAATTTTCCCACAATTCACTATTTTCACCAAAGGAGGGCACTTCGCTACAATCTCACCAGCCGAGCATGGCCCGAAATGCTCAGCCCGATCTAGTCTCCCCGACCACCAACAGTGATTTCCGGACTCGACCTATGTAAGGGCACCTCGGATAGACCTGGCGGTTCAGCAGGAGGATTTATCCTCTCCGGGCTTGAAAGTCTATTGGAGGGTCTCTCCATCGCCGGGTACCGGCAATATCGTTGCATGTGCCCTCTTCGCTCGCACCGGAAACAACTCCCCATAAAAGGCCCCCGTGGGTATCGGTGTAATGTCTCTTCCGGTTCCGGACCCACTCGGCCATAATCAAATTGCTCTATTGGCTGGGCTGGACCCCGCCGCTTTGGCGCACCAACTACCGAATTACCCCTTTATCAAACTTGACAGTTTCTGGCAAATTTCCTGAAACATTTGGGTAATGCCAATTTCTCCCAGCCCCTCTCCCTGATCCTGAATCTCCGCCTGTCGGACCGTCACCGATGGCCTCTCTGGCACCCGACCCGGCCGCCTCCACGAGGCCAGCCTGGCTGCGCACTCAGCCGCTCGGTGAACGGTGGGTGGATCCTGTAGCTCCACTAGCGCTCGGACCTCAGGGTCCGGAAGAGCAGCTAAAAATTTCTCTAGTGCCAGTCTGTCCCATGCCTCCACTGTAAGGTCCCGATACGCGATCCTGACTGATTGGTAAATGTCCTGTGCCAGCTCCTGCACTGTCTCGCCTAACTTTAATCTACAGTGCTGGAGGTGGGCCCGCACCAGATCACAGTTTGCTGCGAACCCAAACCAACGGCTCAACGCCTCGCAAATGTGGGAGCTGTTCAACATCCCCTCCACGATCACGTTCAACACATCTGCGGCTGGTCCCCGCAACGTTGCCACCAAATTCCCTGTACGTTCCCGCTCATTCCACCCGTTTAGTCAGGAAATGCACTCAAATTGCATCAGAAAAGCTTCAACGCTCCCTGACCTGTCAAAATTTACCAGGGGGATCACTTTTCCGGTGGCCCACTTCCCAGTTTCTCCTTTGTCCGAATCCAGCCCAGGGATCAAACACCTTTGTGGCTGTGTATCCAATTTCGGAGCCCACTGTGGCCAAAGATGTTTTGTGGTGAGGGTCTCATGGGTCAATTTTGCCTCCTGTTCCAAACGTCGAATGGACCGATTCACCTCTTCCCGCAGGATCTTCTGGGCCTGCACAACCTCCTCCAAGGCTCTGTCGCGAGTTTGTCGCTGCTCCTCAACCAACCCGGACACTCTACTTACAAAAGACGACTCTACCAGGTCTTTATCCAAGTCTTCATCTTGGCTCATAATTTTATCTTGTTGGTACAAACGAGCCTCCAATCCTTTTACCTCCTCCGCCAAATTCATCCCTTGCTTCCTCAGCTCTCCCCACTCTTCAACTTGCAGCTGCATACGAGCATCCACACAGGCACGATGAAGTTCCAGGCCTTCATCCACTTTATCAACCCGAATGTTCGTTGCATCAATTTTATCTACCAATTTTTTTCGTACATTTTCCCCCTCCAATGTAATTTCTACCTTTGTTTCCTCCAATCTATCCTCGAATTTACTTTGTATTTCCCCCAATTGAACATCCACACACTCCTGCATCTCAGTTTTCATTTTCTCCATCTTTTCCCCCCAATTCATCCCTCATTAAATCAATCCGTGCACCCAACTGTTCCCCCATTACCCCCAATTGATCTGTCATTTCTGCCCTCTGTGTCACGAATTGATTTGCCATTTGTGTCGTCATTTCTGCCCTCTGTGTAACGAATTGATTTGCCATTTGTGTCGTCATTTCTGCCCTCTGTGTCACAAATTGATTTTCCATTTGTGCCGTCATGTCCCCTATTAAACGTTCCAACATTGTCTGGATCGACATCGCACCGGTTTCCGGCGCTGCCGGCCCCGTTACGGGCGATGAAGCATGGTCCACGCTCGGAATGGGGGAGATTCCGATCCTACCCCCGTCTCTCCCTTCTTCCCCCGACTCGCTGCCCGACACGTGGCCTTCCTCCTCCAACATCTGCACATCCGCCATGGTGCAGAAGTCCCGTTTGCCGCCAATTAAATTTAATTTGAAAAATCCCGCCAAAATTTTCCCACGCTCGCGCGCTTTTCTGTAGTAATTTTATATTCCAATTCGTGGCGAGATTTTAATCCTGATATATTCTCCCGATACCAAATATAATTTAGAGGGGTTCGAACATCCCACTCCCGACACGAATGTGACGTCCACGGGACTTGAACAGTCCCGCCAACGTAGAATGAGCCGAAACGATGGAGGCGGTTTATTTTTTATAACCCAAAGATGGCGGTTTTAATCGCTCTACAGCAAACGGGACGAGGAAGGTGGCACGAGTCGCTTTTCACTGAGTTAATAATGTTTATTTCTCTAACCAGAAATAATTATAATACTCGGCAAGAGGAGGGATCCGGGGCGATTCGACGGGATGGTGGTGTGGGTTTGGTCGTGGGGAAAACACAAACAATTCCAATGGATATACAAATCTCAAACCCTCTAAGGTGCCAGGTACACACACACACACACACACACACACACACACACACACACACACACACACACACACACACACACACACACACACACACACACACACACACACACACCACCTCCTGACTGGGTTATGGTGAGCATCGCCACAGATTATGTTTCCCACGGTCACACCGCATAATCCGCAAAAAACAACCATCCGTGTGCCACCCAGATGATTGTTCCCGCTAATGCAAACCACGGCACGCTCCGAGACTAACAGCCTCGACAAGACGCTTTCTTTTTATGACTCCTCTTCCCTTCTTTTCCCGAATAGAACCTTTTTATACTCGAGTCCTCATCACTTCCAATCGAGCCCTTTTATTGGCCCTCTGCCGTCGCCTTCCGCCAATCGTGATCACGGGGCGGAGCCATCCGCAGCACTGTCCTGTTACGTCACGGCAAGCCTACAGGGAATACTAAAAGGGTTTACGCAAACACACTTACCCTAACCCATCTCCCTATCTAATTCTGTGACAATTATCATTTCCCCCTTAAAGAAATGGACATTTACTCGACAACTTATCACCACTGAATTGCTACTTATTACATCGAGATCCTGGTCCAACTCGAACAGCATGACATACCTGATTAAACATTCTAATTACCCTTTGAATGCACCTAATTACCCAAGATACCACATGTGAAATTGGAAGTCAATCGGGATCAAAATGACGTTTTTATCGCAATTTGAAATTTTTGACCAGACCCCCCCCCTGACATACGACCCCTGACCGCTAAGAAGGGTGTTGGTGTGACACCCCAATGAGACATATGGTTGGATGCAGAATTAGAAGATGCGCATTTTCGATTTGGTTTGAAGTCGATGTGACCATTTTAGCAGACGTTATTGCGAAAATAAGAATTTCGGTTTTTAGGTGACCTTGACCTTTGACCGAGATTCACCAAAAACGACAAGTGTCGAAGTTGGACCATGGCCGATGTCTGTGCCCAGTTTAGTCATGATCGCTGAAACAGTGCAGCTGCTACAGGGTAAATAAACACACAAACAAACAGACAGACAGACAGACAGACAGAGACACACACACACAGAATGACACACTCAACCGACCAACATAATTGCCGAAATCCGAAGGATTCCGGCAATCAACAAGAAGATGTTGTGCGGAGCACAAGACTTGCAAAATCCACAAAATAAATTTGCCCTCAAAAATAATTGAATTCAATGATGAAACATGCAAATCCTCTTCAAATTTCAAGTGAATCGGATGAAAATTGACAATTTTAGAAATCAGGTCTATGTTAACCTTTTGGTCCATGTTGACCTCAAAAAGAATTAGCTAGTTGAATTCAGTGACCTGACATGCAAATCCTCTTCAAATTTCAAGTCAATGTGAAGAAAATTGAGGATTTTATAAATCTCACCTAAGTTGTTGACCTTTGGCCAATGTTGACCTTTGGACCTCAAAAACAATCAACGTCTTCCTTAAATGACAAACTATACCATGTGATGAAGTTTCGTAAAGATCGGTTTGAAATTTTGACCTGAAGGCGATTGACAGATAAACAAACAAACAAACAGAGCCAGACAGACAGACAAAATAACGAAATCGACTGACCAATATACTTGAAAAATCTTCGAATTTGCAAATAACAAACGACAAACAACAGAAAGGGGTGAAAACATAACCTCCTTCACCTTCGCTGGTGGAGCTGAGAGAGTATACTGGGTATCGACTTCGGATATCAACTGGGATAATATGGACTTCAGTGAAGAGACATCAGGAACGGGAACCACTCATCATACAAATGGAATGCTGACTCGGAAAGGTGGTAAAAGAGGATTTGACAATGGACTCTGTTCCTCAGACTTGAGGTTGCTGAAGGCGTTCAGAGGAGTAAGAAGGCGAGGAAACTCGACAAACCGCCTGCAATATTGATATCGTACCAACCGAAACCATCTTGAGAAAATAAGGACATGGGCGGGTTATGCGAGCAGCAAATTTGATGTGGCGATGTGTGTTCTACAGTGTTCAAGTACGCCTTGGTTTTTCAAACCCGGGGGCACGACCCCAAATGGGTTTGCCGAGCAAATTTCGTGGGGTCGCAGGCGTCCGCTTGCAGCGAAAAGAATTGTCTATTTTTGGTCAGTGTTCGCTTTTACGGCATGTAATATAAACAGTTCGTTCAAAGTATGGGAATCAGCACAACATGACACTTGGAATGGGATCCAGCCCATGCGCGGGCTCGCTGAAGGGCGGTTCATTTTGGTGGGAAATTAGTGGTTTGAGCCACAGCCTCTCAGACTCTATCATTTACGTCTATTCACGTCTCCACGTACGACTCGAGACCAAATTTGTGATGGCAGCACCAGCCACCAGCAAATCTCGAGAATGTTCTTACCAGGATAAATTTCTGGACCTTGGATTTTACTACGTGGTGGATAAAAGTGGGGCACAGAGGCCTCAGTGTGTGATTTGTTTTGAAGTGCTTTCTACAGAGTCATTTGATTAAAAGAGCGTGGCGAAGACTAAAAAGCCTCACTTCATTGCGGAAGAACTCGTGCTGCCATGTGCAAAGGACATGGTATCTCTGATGGTTGGGGAGGAAGTGGCGAAGAAACTGGCAGTAATACCCCTCTCCGACAACACCATCAAACGCAGAATTGAAGATATGAGTCTGGACGTAATGGCTCAGGGTGTACAGAAGATCAAGGAATCACGATGGTACACCATACAGTTGGACGAGTCCACTGATATCGAATGGTAGGCGCAACTCATCGTCTGTGTCCGCTTCATCAAGGCTGATGACTTTGTCGATGAGCCTCTGCTCATCAAACTATTGGAGGCCACCACCAAAGGCGAGGACATTTTTGGGAAAGTAGAGCAGTTTTATCGTGACCATGATCTGGACTTCGGAAAGTTGCTCGGTTCTACAACAGACGGCGCGCCAGCAATGTTAGGAGTGTGTTCTGGATTCAAGGCTAAATTGCTTGAGGTGGTTCCTCAGACCTCCATAGTACACTGCATGATTCACCGAGAAGCGCTCACCTCTCGTACTTTGCCAGAAACCTTGCAGAGCGTGCTCTCAGAAGTCGTAAAAAATGGTGAATCACATCAAATCGAGCGCTCTCAACACTAGGTTATTCAGGCTATTCTGCCAGGAGATGGACGCCGACCATAAGAATTTACTATTCTACACTCAAGTCAGATGGTTATCTCGAGGAAACCTTCTTCTGCGCATTTACGAGCTCAAAGATGAACTGAACTGCCTTAAGGCTTAAGAACTGGCTAACTCGTCTCTTGAAGTGGGGGCAAGTACTCCTCCACATGTATTGATGGTCCCACCATCCTACGCAGACAAGGGAAAACAGCATGGGTAGCGTTGCTTGAGTTGGACTCTTGGCTGTCAGAACTGTGCTATCTCGTTGACATCTTTGAACGTCTCAATGTCCTCAACCGCTCCCTCCAAGGCAAAGACGCCAACCCTCATGATTTTTCACGACAAAATGAGCGGATTTCTGGTGACTCTAAAATTACTGGCAGACAAAGCAGCTGTTAAGCGCTTCAGCATTTTCCCCCATCTGGTGGAGCATCTAACGACCCGACAGTACAATGATGCTGAGCTCAACAGTCTTTCTGGGGAGATAGCAAGTCACCTTCGGTCGCTCATTGAACAGTTGGAGCACCATTTCCCTGAGCTGGATGTGCAGTCATTTTCTGTGGTTCGGGACCCTTTCACGGCTCCACTGGACTCGATTGCTGATGAAGATGATACAGCACAGGAAGAGCCTGTACAGCTCCAGCAGGATTCAGGAGCGCAGGCTCTTGCGAGGATGAATTCGTTGTCGACATTCTGGTGCAAAATGCTGCCGTCGTACCCGACCCTGTCACGGCGCGCCATTAAGGTTCTCATGCCATATTCTTCATCATACTTTTGTGAGCAGTCGTTCTCCAGCATGGTGGTGATTAAAACAAAGTACAGAAATCGCCGAGAAATGGAGCATGATATGATCCTGGCATTGTCATCTACTTCTCCACGAATAGAGAAGTTGGTTTCTGAAAAACAGGCTCATTCTTCTCACTGATGTATCTAAATGTCATTCGGACTAAACTTCTGAAACATTCAACTGTACTATTTGGATACTGTCGGCTATTCTCAGTTTACTCGTCTATGAAAACATGACTATAGTGAATAAAGTAAACAGCAAATGTTCTTGTGACACTTGAAATCTTATCTTATATATTATGAATTGGGTTTTGAATCTTTTGGGTCACGCGATGTGGAGAGGTTCTGAAATTGGGTCGCCACTAAAAAAAAAGGTTGAAAACCACTGAAGTGTGCAATTCAATTGAAATAAAATAAATTTTAAAGCTTGTATGTAAAAAAAAAAAAAAATGTTGAAAGTTTACCGCCATTCATGCAGTGTCTTCTATACGCCACCTTAACACGTTACAAATTAGTTATTCGTGCCTCTTGTTTATGTCCTTTTCACGTCATTAAAAACAGCGTTTCCTGCTTGGAATCTTCATTTTCATTTTTACTGCCAAAGTGCCAAAAGGCAAACAGAATAAAAAAATCTATATACAGGGGCTGCAAAAGTAGGTACACAGTAATGAAAAACAAAACGTGCGCACAAAACATATTTTTTGATTATACAAGCATATTAATAATAACATACCAATAATAAACATATTAATCTAGTATTAATGAATGAATTCTAGTATTAAATGAATCCTAGCACCACTATTATAATCCTACTGTATACCTACTTTTGCAGTCCCCTGTATTTCTCACTCCTCTCTGGGCATTATTTCATTGTCAAAGCACTGCTAAACAACAGATTCATTTTCAAATTAGTGTTCAGAATATGACATTCAATTGAAATCAAGTGGTTCCAGGCCTTGCATTTTCAAAATCGGATGGGGGTGATAAATCGGCCTCGTCATGTGGGGTGAGGGGGTTGATTTTTGCCCACGGGGCTGATTTTAAAATTGCTTCAAAATCTTGTGAATTAGTTTTTGTAAATTGTTTTAACATGTGGTCCAAATTGACCAATGTCCATACAAACTGAACTGCCAAAGAATCTGAATAAACTGAGCCTAACCCTAACTATGTAATTTCAAAATGTACCTTAAACAGCCCTTCTTGAGGCCAAACACAAAGTTCTGAGAAACAGAACTTTCTGCTCAAGCACAGTACTTTCCACAATCCTTTTCATTAAAAAGTATTAGAACCAAGTTGTCTTTGTTGTTGTGGATTATTACCTGTAATGACAAATGTTCTGACAATTTGCATGAATGATGTGCCGGGACAATACATTACATGTATGCCATTGAACTGGGACCATTCAAGTATTACGTACACAAGTCCAACCCATTTCTCCCCCTGGACTAGCCCACTGTGTTCAACATATACATGGGGGTAAATCTTGACAATTCACTGCCATTACCTTGTCATGTAGGATTGTACTTGAATGTCCACACCTGGATCCACCAGTAACATAGTAATAATGTCAAAAGATTTATTCTCGTAACAAATTTAAAACTTTATTCGCTGCAAAGCTGAATGACCAAAAAAAAAATCTGAACAGTCGCAAATTTAATGAGTTTATTGATGCATTTCTGTCTCAACAAAACTAATTTATCTGCAAGCATCTCTCTCTCCAGTCCAATAACAAAACAGATACATGTGTTCAGTACATTCTGCCAAATACTAATTAACTTTAGTAGGTTTAGTATTGATGTAAATCTTCAGGCAGAAACCCTCAAAAGTCACTATCATCAGACTCATCAGATAATTGTGAAAGAGATTCATCCCCTGAGCTACCTGAAGATAAGTCCAACACAACAGTATTCTCATCATCTTCAACCATGTCATTGTCCGTTTCTCGCGTCCAAAAGGAGACCAATGGTGTTGAACAAAGGTGTTTTGTTTTGCCATACAGGTAATCTTAGCTTTTTTTTCTTCTTCTTTAAAAAAAAATTTTTTTTTTTCAATTTTTTTTTTCCACAGCTTAATTTTACGGGGCCGATAAAAAGAACCCCTGAAAAATCGACCATCGGGTCGATCACGGGACGAGGCCGATCGGCCCCGTCAAAATGCAAGCCATATGGTTCTTCGATCACAAAATGATGTTTGCAGACAAAGTGAACCGATTGCTTAACCTCACTTTTCGCTTCGCACACAGGGTAACTAGAGCAGCACTCAGTAGAGCGCATACGCCTGCCAGGATGAACAGTTTACGTTATGTATCCCACCGATAGGTCGACATTAACCAAAATCAAAATGACTTGTTCTCATCACCGAACCAACTCATACCACAAGTTCTATCATAATCTATCCACAGCTTTTTGAAACATCGTGCTATTTGTCGTTACTGGCCCTCTCAATGATGATGAATAATTTAAAAATAATAATAATAATAATAATTATACCATCCAGATAGATCTAGATCCACATCTTCACCAAAATCGAAACAATTCATCCTTGTCACACACCCAACCTGTCCAACTTTCATCTTAATCTGACAATAACATTTTGAGATATCCTGCTCACAAAGAAGACAAACAGACAGAAAACCTTCGATGGCAGAGGTAAGAAGAAAAGTGAGTTTTCATGCAAGTAAAACCAAATATATTTGCAAAACTGCCGTTCAACCGACAAGGGCATGCTGCGCCACGGGGCCCTACAACTAGCAAGGGCATGCTGCGCCACGGGGTTCCACAACCGACAAGGGCATGCTGCGCCACAGAGCCCTACAACTGGCAATGGCATGCTGCGTCACCGGGCCCTTCAACCGGCAATGGCATGCTGCGCCACGGGGCCCTACAACCGGCAACGGCATGCTGCACCACGGGGCCCTACAACCGGCAAGGGCATGTTGCGTCACCGGGCCCTTCAACCGTCACCGGGCCCTTCAACCGGTAAGGGAATGCTGCGCCACGGGGCCCTACAACCGGCAAGGGCATGCTGCGCCACGGGGGCAGTGAATCAACAAGGGCAAGGCTTACAAAGCATGCAATCAACTTTCAGGTCCTACAACTAAAATAATATTCCAAAACAAAGCCCATGTGCTATCACACACGAGAGTGACTGAACCTTACATTTCGTAACGATTCCTTCCACACACACCATGCTGCCAAGCAATCTCGAGGTGAGTGTCCGTGGAGACGCATGCTTTGACCCAAAGCTGCCTTCAAAGCCAACACAGAATTCCTCAAACTGTTTGCTGTACGTGGCATCGAGCGTGGCCACAAACTCTTTCAGGGCATTTTGGAATGCCAGCAGCTCCTCAAAACAATTGGTGAGCAGCCTGGAACCAAGAGAAAAGAATGGAGAAGACAAAGAACGGTTATTTCATGTCGAAAGGATCTTGTAAATACATCACATGTAAGACAAGGAGATTTGAGACATTCGTGTATCTATAATTGTGTGAACAGGACATTAGAAAAGAGCAATTTACTGGGTGTTCGATTAAATGCGATTATTTACATTAACGTGAACAGTCGAGCACCAATTGATCGGAAACAAATAAAAAATACAAAAAAAAGTTCGGATTTTTTTTTTCCCTGCATTGAAACTTCTTCTTGAAACTCCTTTCTCCACACTTCTTGCATCAAAACCGAATGTTCATTCACATTTTGTACCATTATTTACCAATGTTATTTCTGCATCCATTACAAAATACCAACTGCATGATTGAGTGGCGTTCCACTGCAAATCATACTTTTTCTCCTGGAACACCCTGTACTGTTTACACGCATGACCAGTATGGTCCGGCGATATATCGATGTACCGGTTATATAGATTTTTCTGTATTCAAATTCTGAATATACCGGTACACCGAAAAAAAATCGATATGAACAAAAAAAAAACCTGGAAAATCTCCAACAAATCGCACAAAGGTGTTTACAATCTTTAAATGCTGTAACATGATGTAAATAGCTTTGATGCATTCGGCGGAACATGGAACAGGAACAGTGGAACGTGTGATGTCAAGATGTAACAAGAAGTACGTACAGTACGTTTTAACATTTAACCCTCAGCATCTGAACACCCGTACAAGCAATCGCCTTTTTCTTTGTCCTCGTGGCTGGTTTTACAGCAGTTGCCAATTGGTTATTATTTCTATGAATCGGGTGCGCTTTCGAAATCCTGTGCCGAGTCGGTGATCGGCGATAATGGTATGAAAGCGATATGCATACAGTGTTCTGCGATAGTCGTACGGGGACGGCAATAGCGATGGATTCCAACCTATGCCAATTACCAATACTGATCTCCCTTTAAAACAAAATCATTTTTAATACAAGTAGAAGTTGGAAATAAAATAACCGTTCTCATCATGGGGGGGGGAGGGGGGAAGCCCCGTGTGGGAATAATTTGAAAAATTACCGTGTGTCAATGATGTGTACGACTGGACGTCAGATATGAATACATAATATGAATACTATTGACCTCTGACTCACAGCCAGCAGAGACATGAATATCACTGCCAAAGTAAGTGATTCCCTCAATGACCATAACATCCTCACCAGAAACAGGTATAGACAAGAAAACAGCATCCAATATGTCTTTCAAAGCCTAGATCTCAGTTTTGACCAAGGAAACCCATAATCCCAGCGGCTCAGCCACCTCATTCAGCACCGGCCCCCAAAAGGATATCTAAAGTCTCCGCAAAGATGACTGCATCATCTGCGAAATCAAGGTCATAGATCTTGACATTCCCAAAAAAATGGACCGTAGCTTGATCTCTCCAATATCCTCCCCATAATCTAGTCCATACAAGCACTGAAAAGTGTCAGGGGCAGTATACACCCATGATGAACTCCAGTAACAACTGGAAATAAGTCAGAGATGGTACCACCATATCTTACAGCACTTTCAGTACGAGAATATAGTTCACACATCAGATTGATCAGTTTTGGTGGCACCCCACAAAGATCAAGAATCTTCCAGAGGGCATCCCGATTCACTGAATCAAACACTTTAGAAAGATCAACATAGGCTGCAAGCAGCCCCTGCCAAAACTCTCACCTGCATTTGGTGAGGACCCGAAGAGCAAGGATACAGTCAATCATTGACCTCTTTGGTGTAAAGCCTGACTGCTCTGGACGCTGGTGCTCAAGCAGGTGGTGGTGAACACAATCAAGAATTATTCGAGCAAAGACCTTGCCAGGAACTACGAGCAGCGTCACCCCTCGTAGCTGTTGCAGTCCTGGTGATCACCCTTCTCTTTCCAGAGAGGGACAAGGCTCCTCTTCCAGTCAGTTGGGATGATGCCTGTGTTCCAGGCAGAGCACAGAACTGCATGCAACGCCCTGAGTACAGCATTTCCACCAGCCTTGAGAAGTTCAGCATGGATGCCACAGATCCCTGGAGCTTCACCCCATTTCAACCTGTTGACCACAGCCTGTTTCCACAAACAAAGGTGGACCACAGTTGATTGGGTCAGCAATAGGGATAGTAATACCCCTGACATCAACTCGACGGCTGGTGGATCAGCCTGGTACAACCGCTCAAATTAACCGGCCCAGCGGGCCTTCACTTCGGACTCCTCTGTCAAGAGCTGACCATCCTCTGCTCCAACTGCAGTACACCGAGGGATGGGCTTGGATGAACGCAATGCGTGAATTCGCCTGTAAGCAGGACGAGAATCACTTGTCCACAGGTGATGCTCTAACCCCCTCACAAATTCCTCAAACATAGGCATCCTTGTCCACTGTCAGTGCATGTGCAAGTTTACGCCTCGGCTCCCTGAACAGCTCAGCTCTGCCATTCAGCCTGGCCGTGCGACTCTGGTCAATGATATCCAGTGTTCCTTGAGAGACAAAACTCTTCTTCACCTGACGGTGAGCTCCAAGACATCCACCGGCAACATCAAGGACGGTGGTCTTCAGGATTCCCCAAAGCATACAGACCACCCCCCCCCCCCCACACCAAATCTCCACTCAGCTTGTTTACAAACTCCTCAGCTAACCTCTCATCCATGAGCTTGCCAACATCGAGCCAAGGATGGGATGGCACCATTCTCCCAGATTTAAGCTGCAACTTCAGAGTTTCGACACAAGAATGTGGTCAATATTGAGGAACTGAGCGCTCCGGAAGACCCTGCAGTTCTGAATCATCCTCCAGCGACCTTCAATGAGCACATGGTCAATCTACTTTGCCACACCATGAGCGTTGGAATACCAAGTCCAGCGATGTGCCTGTGGGTACTGAAACAATGAACCAGCCACCCTCAGTCCACGACTTCTTGCAAAGTCAAGGAACTTGGTGCTATTCAGGTTCACAGTTCCAGACCCATGGGGACCAACACGTCTCATAACCATCCCTATCAGTTGCAGTCGATGCATTGAAATCCACCAAGACGAGAAGAGTATCTCGCCTGGGGCACTGATCAACCACAGACTAGAGCGTCCTTCACGGTGAGAATACTCGCCTCAGTCGGAGCATACACAGAGACCAAGGAAATGACACCCAAGGAGTGACGAATCCTTAGTCTCATAATACGCTCATTGACCGGTGTTACCTCAATCATCATTGGAGATAGCTTATTGGACACAGCTCCAGCAACTCCTTGGGCTTGATAACCATATCAATCGGAGGTGGAACCACCCACCATGATCTCGCCACAATCCGGTCTCAGAACCTCAGAGAGTGCTGTGATACCGTTGTCCAAACGCCTGAGCTCAGATGATAACAGAGACAGGTGATCATCCTCTCTACGGGATGGGACATTCCAGGCACCCACCCAAAGGGACTGCCTCAGGATAACCCAAGGTGACCGCCATCTGGTGGACGACTCCTCAGCACCACCCCGACACACACAACCGCAATCTGACCCGGGAAGGTTACCCCGTGGTTTCCCTCCTTTCATCAAAGATTGGGGGTCCCAAAGGCTTTGCCCCAATCCCGTAATCCTGTGAGCTGCCCTGCGGGGGGGGGGGGGGGGAAGCTGCAGAGGACGTACTCCCACGGATTTTTTGTGTGTTTTGAGATTTTTTTAATGCTTTTGGAATGTTTTGCAGAATGAAGGGTTTTACATTGGCCGGAGTGTAAATCCTGCCTCTAACCTCCTAATAAAAAGTAACCCAACTGCAGGACGTCCGCAGACACAGCTGGGCGCAAGATATGGATAGCCGTTGGCTCACAAGGAGCTCCTCCGCCCTTAGACAGGTTTTGTTTTTAATCCTGATTGGTGTCGTGGACACGTGAGTGGACGGACGGACACGTACACGGATGGACGCGTGCGTGGATGGATGGACGGACGTGTGGACAGACGGATGGACGGACGGACGCGTGCGTGGGCGGACAGACGGACACATACACGGATGGACGCGTGCGTGGGCGGACGGACGCGTGCGTGGGCGGACGGACGCGTGCGTGGGAGGACGGACGCGTGCGTGGGCGGACGGACGCGTGTGTGGGCGGACGGACGGACGCCTGCGTGGGCGGACGGATGGACGGACGCGTGCGTGGGCGGACGGAGGGACGCGTGCGTGGGCGGACGGACAAACTCTAGTACAGATATGCCCAGAGACAGACAAACACAGAGGGAGGTGTGGGTGGAGATTGCTGTAATGTATTGGGAGGGGGTGGAGCAAGGATGGGACAAAGAGAGACAGGGTTGGGGGTAGGGGAGTTAGCAGAGACAATACGTTATGCTTCATGAACACACATGCACCTGTGCCACACACACACACACACACACACACACACACACACACACACACACACACACACACACACACACACACACACACACACACACACACACACACACACACACACACACACACACACACACACACACACACACACACACACACATACACACATACACACATACACACATACACACATACACACATACACACATACACACATACACACATACACACATACACACATACACACATACACACATACACACACACACACACAGTTTATCACGAATCAAAAGAACACAGGAACGTTCACGTTAACATCAACATCCTGTGTTTGAGTGGAGCGACTCGCCTGTTTGCTCGGGTCGCGTTCGCGCGTCTCAGATCGTTCAAATTAACAATGAGACGAGATCGGTTATCAGTTATCATGTCCCGAACCTTTCCTGCGTACAAGCCCTGTTGGTCCTGCAAATACAAGGTGAGTGGGAGAGTCTCTGGTGAGGACGTGGCCACACATCAATATAATCATCATCGTAATACAAGATGAACGCTGATCGATCAAAACATCACCTCAGAACAAAACAACGTTTATTCATCGCCCTTATCACCGAACATTCATAACCTCCTGCACTTACAGTGTCATCCAAAAACATAAGGTAATCTCTTTTGGCTTCTCTGAGCTCAGCATTGTCCAGATCAGCCATGGCGAGCACGTCGGGTTAAAGGGGGAGAAATGGCGGGAAAAAACAACACGATTCCCGCCAAATAAGATCACAACGCAGGAAATAACCAATCGACGTCCCTGTTCGTTCTTATATAAATTATAAAGCCGCTTGAAAATTGCAAACAGGTTAAACGCTTAATATTGACTTTCAAATTACAGCAGAGCTCTCGCAATCAGAAATACCGGCTGAGATCGAGCGACGCTATTCACGTACTAACAACACCGCCATGGATTATGTCGACGAATGATTTGCTCGCATGAAAAAGGCTCAGAACAGTACTCGAACCACCTGGTGTTTCCCATTGATAAAACTTTTGATGGAGACCAGAGACGACATTTAAATCAAATTAAAACACAAAGATGGAAACAATACTATATTGAGTGATTAGGAATATATATATATATATAGCTCTGGAAAAAATTAAGAGACCACTGCAAAATTATCAGTTTTTCAGGTTTTACTATTTATAGGTATATGTTTGAGTAAAATGAACATTTTTGTTTTATCCTCTTATCTACTGACAAAATTTCTCCCAAATTCCGAATAAAAATATTGTCATTTAGAGCATTTATTTGCAGAAAATGACAACTGGTCAAAATAAAAACAATGATTCAGTGTTTTCAGACCTGAACAACTCAAATAATACAAACAAAATAAGTTTTATTCATTTTTAAACAACACAATCCTAATGTTTTAACTTAGGAAGAGTTCAGAAATCAATATTTTGGGGAATAACCCTGATTTTCAATCACAGCTTTCATGCGTCTTGGCATGCTCTCCACCAGTCTTTCACATTGCTGTTGGGTTACTTTATGCCACTCCTGGCGCAAAAAATTCAACCAGCTCGGCTTTGTTTGATGGCTTTTGACCATCCATGTTCCTCTTGATCACATTCCAGAGGTTTTCAATGGGGTTCAGGTCTGGAGATTGGGCTGGCCATGACAAGGTCTTGATCTGATGGTCCTCCATCCACACCTTGATTGACCTAGCTGTGTGGCATGGAGCATTGTCCTGCTGGAAAAACCAATCCTCAGAGTTGGGGAAAATTGTCAGAGCAGAAGGAAGCAATGTTCTTCCAGGACAACCTCGTACGTGGCTTGATTCATGAGTCCTTCACAAAGACAAATCTGCCCGTTTCCAGCCTTGCTGAAGCACCCCCAGATCATCACCGATCCTCCACCAAATTTCACAGTGGGTGAGAGACACTGTGGCTTGTAGGCCTCTCCAGGTCTCCGTCTCACCATTAGATGACCAGGTGTTGGGCAAAGCTGAAAATTGGACTCATCAGAGAAGATGACCTTACTCCAGTCCTCGACAGTCCAATCCTTATGGTCTTTTGCAAACCTCAGCCTGGCTCTTCTTTGCTTCTCATTGATGAAGGGCTTTTTCTAGCTTTGCAGGACTTCAGCCCTGCCCCAAGGAGCTTGTTTCGAACCGTCCTCGCCGTGCACTTCACCCCAGCTGCCATTTGCCATTCTTTTTGTAGGTCACTTGATGTCATCCTACGATTGTTGAGTGACATTCGAATGAGTTGGCGGTCATCCCAGTCAGTGGAAAGTCGTTTTCGCCCTCTGCCAGTCTGTAGCTTTGTTGTCCCCAATGTCCGCTGCTTGACCTAGTTCTTACGAACCGCTATCTTTGAAATTTTAAGGATGGAAGCAATGTGACACGCACTGTATCCCTCTGCCAGTAAAGCCAGAATTGAACCCTTCTTTTCCTTACTCAAAAATTTTCTTTCAACTCTTTTGGCATGATCAATAGTTATTTTTTTTATTCCAATTACTTTTGAGGTACTACTAGCACTGTTTTTGCCATCCAGCTGGTCCTATTGCAAGAGGATAGTGATGACCACAGCAGTGGTTTTTGTACTTTTCCTTGTTAAATAAGATTCGGTTCAGGTGATCACCTAATCAGTACCTCACTAAGTAGAATGGGGTGTGTATGTGTTGGAATTCAACAGACACTGGAATGGAATGCCTGCCATACATGTAGAGATGCTGATTTTAATTTTTCTTGGAGTGTTCTCTTATTTTTTTCCAGAGCTTTATGTATGTATGTATATATATATATATATATATATATATATATATATATATATATATATATATATATATATATATATATATATATATATATATATATATGGGGTATGCTGACATATTGTGTAAACATACGAACCATGTTTCCCCATTGTCTCACCTGCATTTCATTTTTCATTTCTTTATTTTCATTTATTTATATTTTAATTTACAGATGCTTTCCACCAGTACTGTGATTTTTGCTGGTGTATCGGCTTCGATGTCCGTCGACACAGAAAATTACCATGCTTCTCCATTGTCTCACGTCACTCATCGACATTTATTTCATTTTTTTCTTTTTTTTTGCAATTATTTATATTTTCATTTTAGATGTTGTTGACGATTCTGTGATTTTTTTCCAGTGTTCTGGCTTCGATGTCCATTGACATGCAAAATTTCAGCTTTATACGTCACCCAGAAGGCACCGATCTTTGACATCAGTCAGTCAGTCAGGTTCGGTCGGGTGTGGGAGCATGCATCGGAGCAGCGCGTCGCTGTGTCCACTTTCTGCCGGTACTCCAGGGACCTCTGTCTGGCCATTCCTCAAGCAGATGCCCAGCCCATTCCCATTTAGTTGAGATGTTGATCAACCTGCTGCAACTACGAGGCGCGTGGTCGGCCCATTGGGCTCCTCCACTCACGAGGCTCCCTCACTGAGAGAATCTCGTGAGCAGGATCAGTGTCAGGAAAATGAGCCACATTTCCATACAGCCACAGCTGACGCTCATGGACTTTGCAAGTGACAAATCTCATTTGAGTCTCTCTCAGCAACTGCTCGTTGGACACAAAGTCCGACAAGCGATAGCCAAGCATTCTCCGAAGAGACCTGGTACCAAAGGAATGAAGTCTCCGTCTCAGATCCCTGGTCAGAGTCAAAGTCTCACATCCGAAGAGCAAGACTGGAAGCATCAAGGACCTGAAGACTCGGACTTTCGTCCTCCTGCACAGGTACCGAAAGCACCACACACCATGATCCAGTGAATCCATGACTCCCCAGGCCCGACCCAGACGTCTATTGACCTCTGGCTCACAGCAAGAAAGGACATGAATATTACTGCCAAGGTAAGTGAATCTATCTGTGACCTCAACATCCTCATCACAATCAGATACAGGCAAGATAGCAGCATCCAAGATGTCATTGAAAGCCTGGATCTTAGTTTTCCCTGGCCAGAGTCTGGTGGGTCACCAGGAACCAGACCAAAAGCAGGTGAAACCACCCGCCATGATCTCACCATTTTCCAGTGTCCAAACCTCAGAGAGTGCTGCAATACCAATGTTCAAATGCTGGAGCTCAGATGATAACAGAGACAGGTTGTCATTCTCTCTTGGGAATAGGACATTCCAGGCACCGACCCGAAGGGACCACCTCAGGTTAACCCACGGAGAACCCCATTACATCTGGTGGACAACACCACAGCACCACTCCGCCACACAGCACCACAATCTGACCCAGGAAGTTTACTCCGTGCTTTTCCTCCTTGCATCAAAGAATGGGGATCCCGAAGGATTTGCCCCAATCCCGTCATCCTGGTGAGCTGCCCTGCAAAGGGCAGCAGCACAGGCGTACACCCACAGAGTGGGTTTTCAGTTTTCTTTGTGTTTATGGGTTTTGCAGAATGAAGTGTTTTACAGTCGCTGGAGTGGAAATCCTGCCATGAACCTCCTTGAAAAAGATAACCCAACTTCAGGAGGATGTCCGCAGACACAGTTGGGCACCAGATGTAGATCTCCATTGGCTCAGAATTTGCTCCTCCGCCCTTTGACAGGTTTTGTTTTTTCATCCTGCTGGGTGTCCATATCCATACACACTCCTCACCGAGAAACTTGGTGGGGGAGATGGTTTAGTCGCCGGCAACCCGACCATGAAACAGGTTAATACAGGTTTACATGGTTACCTGTACCAAGTCACAGATCTAATCTGGCCTGACCTGATGATGTATTACCCCACGGGAGTCTCGACTAAGGAAGAGGAGATTTAAGATGGTAGAAAGGCAAGGGTGTTTTACTCAGAGAGTAGTTAATGCATGGAATGGTCTCCCTGGGAAGGCAGTGGCAGCAGAAACAGTCGATACGTTTAAATTTAAACTAGAACGGCACAAGGTGGAATGCACAGGTAGAACAGTTTAAGTTTTGTATCCCACTGATAGGCTGTTTGTATCTGCATCCAGACCTGAACCAAAATCGAATCGGCTTATTCTTATAATCCACCCAACTCATCCACCTTGTTTTGTCATCATTTGTCCACAACTGTTTGAAATATCATGCTGCATATCGTTTTTGGCCATATCTCTCCGTTTGGAAGGAAACACTTAAAAAAAATTCTCATTTCCAAATTCGGATGTTCACCGAAATCGAATCGGTGCATCTTTGTCACACACCCAACCTGTCCACCAAGTTTCTTCCGAATCCGTCCACAGCCTATTGAGATATCCTGTTCACAGACAGCCAGAGTTTAAAACATAACATCCGTCCACCTTCGGTGGCGGAGGTAGAAATTCACCTGAAAGAAGAGTAAATTCTGTTGAATGGAACAATTACAATTTATTCATGTTGACTTCGTGGATCATTCCAAAGTTCTACACTCTATTTCACTGTGCAGTCGTTTCTCACACGAGGGGGCACCATTGTTCAGTTGGAGTATTGGACCTTTCCATGAACTTCAACTCAAACTTTTTCTTTTCGGCACAAGCTGTCATAAAGAAAAAAAAACAAAAATCACACAAACAACGTGTACGTCACACTTCTCAACTCAATCAACAATACGACGACTGTACCTGAAATCTTAATTGTCAAAATTCCTTGTAATTCAACGATGATGTACAAATCTAAAGAACAACTCCAGAAGATACAAATAGTTCAAATGACGATTGAATGATAGCAGTTATTCAACAAATCATTGTTTTGTCAGGTTACTGGATCGAACCTCGATCACTCGGACGTGGAAGTAATCGACACAATACAATCCCCTCTAGCTTTTAGATGTGTGACCCGATCCGCTTGCAATGCAAACATGACCTGCATGAGGTCTACAACAGGATTACATGAGGGGATAAAACTCTTCGGCGTGGGCACCGCACAGAGGAAACAGCAATTGGTTGACAGCACCACAGTGTCTACTTGCGTTTTTCTCACTTTTTGAGTTTTGGAAATATCGTTTCAGATATAACCCTGAGGCTGCAAGTGGAGTGCCCCCCTATAGCTGTTCAATGTATGGCCTTAAAGGTCCAGTATTATTTCTCATGTCAATACTACACAAACAACCTGGAGAATAATAACATCACAGTGATTTTAAACAAAGATGCTCAGCGAAAATTGTGGGAAAGAAAGAAGATATAAGAGGAGGCTTAAAATCGAAGGACAGAGAGAGAGAGAGAGAGAGAGAGAGAGAGAGAGAGAGAGAGAGAGAGAGAGAGAGAGAGAGAGAGAGAGAGAGAGAGAGAGCACAAGGTGTACAGCCGACATTCATTGCAGGGGGTGTTATTGGTTCAAAACGTGGTTTGGTGCCACGCATTCCATGCTGGGAGGTCGATACTGCCAAATGGAAATGGAGGTTGAAGGAGTTTGAAGAATGTGGTGCGTCGGGGTGAGGTTTTGGGGGGTGGAGCTGGGGAGGGATTGGTGTGGGATTGTGGGGGAGTCTGTGTGCTATAGCTTGAGGCCTGGGTTACATTGCACATTGTCCAGCATTCACACACTTGGGAAGGTTTGAGAAGGATTGTATGAAAGCAGAGAGAGAGAGAAAGTGGAGAAAACAGATGGATCTCATCCAGGATTTATATTGGTGAGCTATCAAGTACGGCCGAACACTGTACCAGCCGATGCAGTGCAGACAAAGCCATTTGCTTTCCCCATTCTGCAATGGCAGGAAGCAACATACACAAGAAGACTAACACTTTGATGCTGGGGGTGAGCTAGGAGGTTTCCTTCAATGCCTTGCTCAGCTAAACGTGCTTGGGATGCTTAATATTGTGCTCTGGATAGACTTCTCGCTAATCTTGACTGTCTTGCACAAACAGTGTCTCATACGTCATCCTGGATGAAGCGTCGCTGCTTGTACTTAGGCAGCAGCCGATGCCATCCCATCTCAGCACCCCACCCCATACCAGCCTCCGGACAACGCCGATTGCAAGGCGGTGTGTTTGGCTTGAGGCCAGAATGTAGAGGCCATCAATAATGCTGACATAAAGGGCCTCTGTTTCCTCACGCCATTGCCGAGGCGTCCACCACATGCACTAAATTAGGCCTGCGGATATCTCCGCCTTAGCAAAGATGTTTCGCAAAAAATGGTGAGGTTCTCCGATCCTTCAAAGGAAAGGGTTTTCCATGAAATTTCCATGCCATTGAAGACAACAGGTGAAAGTCAAATGTGCCTGGCCTTGTTTTTATCCACAGATAACGACTTCACTCATCATGTGCTCATGCCAGTCTGTCAGTGGTGAATTTTTTTTTTTCAAAATGGCATGAACGGACAATAAGGTTGTAATCTCAGGGAATGTGGTGTAATTACTTGCTACTCCACCAAGAGATCACCGTCAAAAAGCTTGGCTCTGCATCCTTGCCATTTTGAGCATGGTATTCTCAGCTTTGTGTACTTGCTGTATATCCTGTATATGCCTCACTACATTCAATCACCTGTTGCACAACTTCCTTACCTGTCGCACAATCGGTGTACAATCGAAGATGATGTTTTTTGATTTCGTTGTCGTTAAAAGACACCGCAGGATGTTTCACAAATGGAGGCATATGCAAACAGCTGTGTCTTTTCTCTGTCCTGCTGGCACAGCACCCCCATGGCAGATGCACAATAAGCTAGTTTGAAAATCCAGCTTGTTGGTGGGAAACAGACATTTGCGTGGTCTTTTTTTTTTCACGGAGATATAGGAAGAACCACCAAATGGTGGTGGCGGCTGTTCAGAATTAGCACGCGGGACATTTTTGTCGCATCTGTGCACCCATCAAATGAACTCTCACGTGGTTTTCACAATATGGCAAAAATCCACCGACTTCAACATTTGACGAGAAAGGCCTTGGAAAAAAGTTCAATCGATGCATAAGGAAATCTTATGTGCAGATGTAAAGATTCAAATATCAGGGACCATTATTTTGTGTGTGCAAACATGGCTGAATGTGTGACCACACACACCACTTCCCCCCCCGCCCCCGCCTCCAGTGTATGTTTTCTGCATGATAAATGATGATTCAGAAGAGGTCTTGAGAATGATCAAGCTGAAAGGATGGATATTAACATTTCTTCATTAACAGCAAAGAAGAGGTAAAGCTTGAGAAGATTTTTGAACAGTCATTCAACTATTGAGACCACTTTGCACGAATGTGTATCTTACTGGTTAAAAATAAATGTTAAAAGAAAAACATATATATCCATATATACATATACACATGTACATATACATATACATATATACATATACACATCTAAAAACATCCACATATCCACATATCCACATATCCACATATCCACATATCCACATATCCACATATCCACATATCCACATATCCACATATCCACATATCCGTGTGCGCGTGCGCATGCACGTGTGCACATACGTACGTGTACACGTATATATACGCCAAAGGGTACCTCATGACTGGAATGGTGACCATGAACTATTCAGCCACATGAGCATTTCCTACAAGGGTTCTGACCAATAGGGGGCACTTGTCACACATGCATCCTTTTTATGGCATCCATTATACAGTTTACGAGCATTTTACATCTGAGAAATAACACATTACAATTGAAATAGCTACGTTGGGCTTTTTGCTGCAGTCTGTGAAAGACACAGAACTGCCCACTACCAACAAGCAGTGTGTTTAGTGCTACACCGCCACCCACAACATGAGTTAGCCAACCGGACTGCACAATGGAGTAAAACCATTTTTACCCCATTGGACAGTCTGAAAAGGGGGCTTATGGATTTGGTCTCGATTTTGGTGTCTATGCGCGTGCATCCGCAACCACATATCGGACATGTATAGACCGATTTTATTCTTACTTGCCACAAAGACAACACATGATGGAATGCTTATGCACTTCATTTTGTTTCGCAAGGAGATCAAAGATGGCCGACTGGTGGCCATTTTCGTTGTTTAAAAAACCTGATGTTGAACATGTCCTCAACCATTTCTCGGACGTGCATTTACCGGCGTTCTTCAAACTTGCCACTCATATAAAGAATGATGGCTGACATAAGCACATCATTTTGTTTCGAGATCATGTCCAAGATGGCTGACAGGCGGCCATTTAGTTACTTAAATATATCCCCAACCATTTCTCAGACATGTTTGGACCGATTTTGTTCAAACTTTGCAAAAGCACAGTACATGATGTCACACACATGCACCTCACTTTATTTTGCAATCTGATCAAAGATGGCCAGCTGGTAGACTGGCGGCTATTTCAGTTGTGTAAAAAAAAAAAAAAACTGGTATCCAACATGTCGTCAACCATTTCTCGGCCACACACTTACCGATCTTGTTCAAATTTAGCACACAGAAAATGAATGATGGCTAACATATGCACGTTAGTTTTTTTTTTTCGAGATCAGATCCAAGATGGTCGAACGGTGGCCATTTTGTTACTTAAATGTGTCCCCAACCATTTCTCGGACATGCATTGTCCAATTTTGTTCAAATGTTGCACAAGCACAGTACACGATGGTATACACTTGCACCTAACTTTATTTTGAGATCTCATGAAAGATGGCTGACTGGTAGACTGGCAGCCATTTTAGTTGTTATAAATATGGGCTCGCCCTTTCACTCCATACAGCAAAATTACGAAAACAATGGCGGCTATAATATTTTATGTCTTTTTTCCTTGTTATTTGTGTTTTTTGCAATGCCATCCCGACCATTGGGAAGGGAATTGATTCGTGAAGAAATGCTATTGATTCCCTTCCTTAATGGTGTGCTTTGGTACTCAATGTCTCATGCAATGTAAACCTCATGGTGTTTGTGTGAAGGTATGATGGGACACAGGACACAAAGTGTTGTGCCAGCCTTGTCCAAAAAGCAAGTCAATGCCTTGGTAGCAACAGGGAGAGAAAAAACACTCTCTCTCCTGTCAAATGTAGAAGACGTCCATTGACAATTGAGAAGGGCGTATCTACAGTTGTAAAATGTCGAGTGCACACTGGGATAACAGAAGATCCTGGCACCACCATGTTTATTTAAGATTTGAATACATCCTGGCCTGAGGATTGGAAATCTGAGACTCTAGTTTCTTGGCATCCTCGAGTCCTGGGTTCAAATACTGCTTGGTTGTTGAATTAATACAAGGTGGGGGTTGACTCAGCCTGTCATCCTTATGAGGTCGGCAAAATGAGTATCAGCTTGCTGGGATGATTGAGCCATACAATTGAGCCATTCATGTATCCTGCGTTGGAGTGGTGACCCATCCAGGATTGTGCCCAATGGCCCAGGAGACTGCGGCAGCATTACCAATGTTCTGTACAGAGTATGGTCCCAGTGGATTTGGATTTGGATGATAGCTTGGTGTTGGCTTAACGGTTTGGATGGCTGGCTTGGGATTTTAGGGTCCTGAGTTCAATCCCATTTTGCCACTGAATTAACACCAGGTGGGGTTGACTCAACCTGTCATCTTTCTGAGATTGGTGAAATGAGTACCAGTGTACTAGTATAGGGGCACAGGTGTGCCCCAACAAAATGATAGCTACCTGGCAGCCAAGCTGCCATACACAAGAAGAAGACACGATGATATTGATTGTGTTCCAGATTTGCAAATTAACATCAAGATGATTGATTCCATCCCAGTTCAGGAAACAATATGTCCATCCCTAAATGCTCCATCAGGAAGTGAAGGATTATTTTACTTATTTGATAAAGAGGGGTGGATTACAAAGTCAACGTCATCATACTCCAACGCCATTGGCTGTATTCGTAAGAAAGACATTAGTCTTTGTCTGTGAATAGACTACAGACAAATGAAATCCAAGACAGTGTCAGAAAAACAACCCATACTGCGGATCCAAGATGTCCTGCACATAGTTGTGGAAATAGGTGCTCTTCCTCGTTGGACCAACGTAAAGCCTATCATCAGGGTTTTGCTAAGGAGTATTGCCAACACCTGACTGCCTATATAACACTCTGGGAT
The DNA here is from genome assembly GCF_056783735.1 of Eptatretus burgeri. Lineage (NCBI taxonomy): Eukaryota > Metazoa > Chordata > Myxini > Myxiniformes > Myxinidae > Eptatretus > Eptatretus burgeri. The sequence continues at coordinate 48,554,264 of NC_140969.1, forward strand.
TTATAACAGTGGAAACGCATTCCATTTGGACTTTCTGAAGCACCTGGAACATTTCAGCAGTTCATGGAAAGCTGTTTGGAGGACCGACGGGACAAAATCAGCTTTCCATACCTTGATGGCATGTTAGTGTTTAGTGGCACATTTGAGGACTACCTGGTTCAAGAATGAGGTTCGCTACCTGTGATACCTGGTGTCAGAGCATGGATATAGGATGGATCCCATTGACAAGTTAACAATGCTGGAACTGAAGAGAAAAATTATTTCAATGCTTGGTGACCTCAGGCAGCTGCATGGGATCATCAGTTATTACTGGTATATAGCTGACTATATATATATATATATATATATATATATATATATATATATATATATATATATATATATATATATACACATATATATATATATATATCTGAATATATATATATATATATATATATATATATATATATATATGTATATATATATATGTGTATATATATATATATATATATATATATATATATATATATATATATATATATATATATATATAACCTCTCAAAGAAAGTCACACCGGTATACGATCTGCTGAAAACTGGAGAGACAACCGTCCAAACATGGAGTAACAAGGTCACAAAGAAACATAGCAGAAGCAGGATGAAGGGACAGTCTCCTTCCATCTGAGCCATTGGTTGGATGATACTCCAAGTTCTGCTCGAATACTTGATTTACACACTTGTTGGATTTGATGTCATGACATATCCCAACTTTGGGAATGAGTTCTTTCTGCACACTGATGCTTCACATGAAGGATTAGGGGCCATCCTCGATCAGCAACAGGATGCTGGCAAGATGGCTCTAGTCGCTAACAGATTCAGGACCCTCTCCCCCATTAAAATGAATTATCATTCAGGAAAGCTGGAGTTCTTCACTCTTAAATGGATGATTACATAACTTTTCAGAGAGTGTCTGTTCTATGCACCATCGTTTCGAATATTTACTGACAATAACCCCCGGACGTACATACTCACCACTGACAAGTTGGAAGTAATGACTGACAGCAATGACCGCACAAGCAGGTCAGGATGTGATTTGACTGACAGCACTCACTGCCAATCTCGAGAGTCTTCCATAAGAAATGCTCCAATCTCCAGTAGAGGCGACAACTGAAGAGGATATCAAACAGGTTCAGTGTGTGAAACTGAGAAATATCAGCGATCTTTAATGCTGTCCATAACCCATGCAGAAGGGCAAGCAAAATCACCAGTGGGGTTTATGGTGAGACATTGATAAACTGATCATGAAGGACACTGTGTGTGCAGGTGTACATTTCTGTCTGGCAAGGAGGTATGTGAACAACTGATCTTGCTCAAATAATTCTGGAAGCCGACCTTGCAGCAAACTCATGATAAGATGGGACACTTTGGTGTTGACATAGTGGTGCTCGCCAGAGGTTTAACTGGGCAGACATGGTTTGAGACATAGAACAGTATGTTAGCAGAGACTGTGATTGTGTCAAGCAGAAGAAACGTCGTGTATCTGTGAAAGCACCTCTTCAAACTCTTTGGACAACTTCATCGTTGGAAATAATATCTGTGGACTTCCTACATCTTAAGCGGAACAAGGTGGTGCTGTGAATATACTTTAGTCATTGCGTACCATTTTATCCACTTCCCTCAATGCAGGCCAGTGAGGACAGCTGCAGAGAAATGATTCAACGACTACTTGCAGTGCTTCGGCTTCCCCCAGCAGATCCATCAAGATCAGGGAGGAGTGCGAAAATAGTCTTTTCCATCAGCTGGAGAGATATGCAGATGTCTCGAGAAACCGTACAACGCCATATCACTCGCAGTGTAACGGCAAAGCCGAACGCTTTAACATGAAGTTGTTGGGGACGCTGAGGATCATGTCAGAAAAAGAAAACCAAAAATCGAACTAGAAAGACCACCTCAAAGTTGCTCATGCATACAACTGTACAAGACAAGACTCAACTGGATCTTCACCTTATTACCTTATGTGAGGCCATGCACCAAATATTGTCATGTTGATTTGATTTTAGGACTGGGTGCAGATAATTTGAAATGCAAACCCAACTGAGGGAAATCTGAGTTCCTTCCATAAAGCTTGGAACAAGTGTGTATCTACACTCAGGAGACCCAGAAAACAACATATTTCTAAGCTCAAGTCTGAACTCTCAAAAATCTCTCCCTCCTCCAAATCCTGGTGGCATCTAATCAAATCTGTTTCTGGTGTATATTCCCCCTCCATCCCCAACCCCCCTTACCTCAAATGGCCACACTGCTGATACCGCACGTGAAGAGGCTGAATGCCTAAACTCGGTGTTTGCATCAAATTATTGTGTCCAAAACCCATTGCTTTCTGTACCCACCTTACCCAGTTGCACGCAACTGTCTCTGGACTCTGTGTCCTTTTATTCTGACAAAGTGGAGAGTTTGCTGTCAAACCTCGATTTTGATTCTGCAACCGGTTCAGACGGCATCAGCCCACATGTCCTAAAAACCTGCTCCTCTGCTCTTGCTCACCCTCTCTCCATTTTATTCACCCTCTCATTTGCTCAAGGTCATCTACCATCTGCTTGGAAATCAGCAAACATTACTACCTGCATAAAACAGGTGCAAAAACAGATCCCTGCAACTGTAGACCAATCAACCTTCTCCCAATCATCAGCAAGGTTATGGAATCCATCATCACTTCTTTTTGCGCACTTACACCCACTTCTTGCTCGCTTCTCGCGCTTACTTCTCTTGCTTACTTCTCGGCTCGCTTGCCCGCTTCGTGCTTGCTTCTCTTCTCCCTCCCTGGCTTTCTTTTTCGTTCTCGTTTCCCTCCTCTTACTTCTCTCTCGCCTCAGAATGGACCTCCAATTCGTTTTATATCTGTGGGCCATCTCGGCGGGTGCAGTCCGCCTCAAGCTCACCCCGCCCCACTTGCGCACCATTACCATGACGACCCATGCGCTCCAAAAAAAGGCGGGCATCAGAGCACATGAAAGAAATGTGCGTAAACGTGTCTGTCGTAAAGAAAAAAGCTTCCCATAAGAGAGAGGATCTATTCTCTACCCTTCTCAACGCATCACATTAAAAATCCCATTTGACATGGGGATGGGGATGGGGCTAATCTGAACATGCATTTAAGCGAATAACTGTCTGAGGACCTGGATGTGTGGATGCATTCATCAGACCGGATTCTCAAATCCATAGCAATATATATATATATATATATATATATATATATATATATATATATATATATATATATATATATATACATATATATATATATATATATACATATACATATATATATATATATATATATATATATATATATATATGTATATATATATACATACATAGATATTGCTGTGGTTACCAAATTCGCAAACCACCATTCAGGTCCCTTAGGTGAGGTATCTCGGCAAGTATATGTGTAGTTAGGCCCAAACCCGTTGTCTAGTGGGAATACATGTCATTTATGCGAGCTGCGATTCTTCAGGATAGCCGTTTTTCTTTTACTATCTTTATTTTGGACCAACCGCCATCACCACAACCACAACATCAACCACCAACCACAACACCGCTTCACCACAACCGCCACGACCTTCACGTCACACCTCGCAACCGTAGCATCGCCACCGTTCTTGCCCCGCTGTGGGTACCGGTGTTGGACTCGTGCAGGGCGCACGTTGAACAGCGTGTACAAAATCACGGATTTTGTGCTTCAAAAACGGATCAAAAACGACACACGCCCACTTTTTACCGTCCAATCGGTGAGCGAGGGGCGATTTGGCCCCGCCTCCAGGACGATCGATATATGCAAATTTGTGGATCAAAAAGCCTTCACGCCCACTTTTTCTCGGGCCAATGGGGAGCGAGGTGAAAGGTCAAAGGGAGGGGGTCAAAGGCGAAGCTACGGGGGGGATAAAAGGACCGTGTTCGTCAGTCAGAGCAGTGTGGAAGTCTGGAGCCCGAAGCCTGCAGTAGCTGGAGAAGCTGAAGAGAGTCGAACGAGGAGAGCCCAAAGAAGAGTCCAGGGTGGAGAGTCCAGAGGCGGAGAGGCGGCAGCGGCGAAGGCAGATGAGGGGGTGCTCGCGACGGTGCCGTGAGCTGCACGCCCGAGGAAGGCCGGCAGCGCGACCTGGCCGAGGTGGAGACGCACACCAGGGATAATAAAGATCCTCTATACCCCGAGCATCAGCAACCCCCTCCTGTTTCCCCCCGCGCTGAGATAGTGCGACCAAGGGGGCCCCTTTCCCACCCCCTGCCAGGCACTGTCCGCGAGGCCCGCGGAGTGAGGCGCCATCGCCGCTCCGCGTCTCATCACCAGACGGGTAGGCGCGACCCGGTCTCGGCCTCAGGCCCGCCTCATTCTTGAGGGTATTTCTTTTCCTTGGTTTTGGGTATGTGTTGTCGGCGCCGTCTGTGAAGTAGAATTGTATAAGTGTTGCCGTGTGCTCGGTAGTCGGTATTAGCTCTGCATTGTTTTCGCTTTTATATTTGCTTTTTGTGTAAATGGAATTGTGTTTTCTTTTTTTTGTGTGCTTTTGGTGGAATTGTATTTGTGTGCTTCCCGTGTTCCGCGAATAAATGTGCTTTATTGTTGAACTGTTCTCCCGCTTCGCTTCGTCTTTTACCCCATTGAACCCTCATCTTGCTTCACGTAAAGGGTTGGTAGTGGGCTGAATACGCCCGATAATTAATCGAACCGTCGAGGTCGACGATAACACCGCTCGGTTATTCTGATAGTACGGAACGGGTCGCTTAAGTGGCCCGTGTCCGAAGTCGACCTGCGGCGAGGTGCGATCGCCCGGTCTACCCTCCGCGTGGGTACTTAGGTAGGTCGAATTTGGCGAGCAACCCTATCCCACGCGGGGGCTGATTGGCTCGATCGCGGTGAGATCGAGGGGTCCACCCGTGACTGGTTCCCGGCGTTAGTCCGAGAGGGTCACGACTGGATTGTCCGTCCGGTGGGCGACGTGCCGCGATTCGAGTTACGTGGCCGTTCGCACGCCGGCGGGCGCGAAAACCGCAACACTGGTGTCAGGTCGTGCGATACAAATTCATCGCCCTCCTCGCGGCACTGGTATCGGAGAACAGGAAAACGGGCTCTCCTGTCTCCGGCTAAATTCACGGGAATCGGTCCAGGGGTGAGAGAAGCGACCCCCGATTCCCTCCAAATTACGAGCGAGCTAAATTAACCCTTCACGAGAAGCAAGATGGCGTCTCAAGGCGAGCGGGTGCCGGGTGGATTTGGTATGTGTAATAGTAATGTAGAATCCATGGCTCAGGACGAGATCACCGTGCAAGAGAAACCCGTACCAGAAGGTTGGGAAAGGCATCGATGCAGTTCATCTGGTCGGTTTTTTTATTATAACCCCACCGCTAAATGTAGTCAGTGGGAGTGGCCAGAGCAGGTGACAATACAGCACGTTATGGAACTCGTGCAGAGCATAAATGACAAACTGGATTACAGGAATGCCGAAATGAAAGAAAGGAACAACGAAATGAAGAGAAATACGCAACAAATGGAAAATAAAAAAATGGATGGAAACGCACTCGAAGCGAAAAACCAAATGAAAGAAATGCGGGGTGAGATGCAGAGCATGGGCATAGGCCTGCAGGCAGGCATTATGGCGAGGAGCGAAACGCGGACCACGGGCGAGAAAATGGCGCTGCCACGTGCTGGGACGAACGAGCTGGGGGGGAGTGCAACGGCTGTCAGGCCCGCGGTCGGGGCGGGCGAGAAAATAATTCGGGAGACGTGTAAGACGAGACACGAGGTAAAGAAGGTATTAGAAAAATTAAAAGAAAGCCAGGAGGAGACAGAGGAGGGATTGAAGGTCGAAACGGTGGAGTGTGAGAAAAGACTTCAAGACATGAAGAGAGTTGATAAGCTGGGACTGGAGGGAAAAACGGAGACAGAGGAACTGGGAAGACGGGTGGAAAACCACAAGCGCAAGCCGGAAGAACAGTTAGAAGCCAAAGCAAAGTCTGAGTGTGCGGAGATGAGAAAGGAATTGGAAAAGAAAGTTTCTGAGTTACAGAAACACCAAAACAAAGAGAGGGAACTACAAAACGAACTGAGAGTGTTAAAAGAGGAAAGGAAGAGAACGGAAAATGAAACTTTAAGAAACCACACTGTACAGATCGAACAGCTGGAAGCGAAGGCCAGACTAAAGAATGAGGAACAAGAAAGAGTAATGAAGGAAGAACGAATGAGACAGGAGAAAGAAATCAGTCAGTTGAAAGAAATGACGAGATTGCAGAAGGAGGAACAAGAAAGACAGTGGAATAGAAAACTGAAAGAGTATGAATTTGAAACTGAACGACAAAAGAAAAAAATAGGTTTGAATACGAGGAGAAAGTAAAGGAGCAAGGAATGAAGCAGGAAGGAGAAATCAGGAGATTGAAGGACACAACGAGATTGGAGAGGGAAGAACGAGAGGAACAATGGAATAGAAAACAAAAAGAACATGAATTTGAGGTTGACCAATTGGAAGAAAAGCTGAGGCTGGAGTACGAGATAGACAAAGAACAGCGAATGAAACACAAACAGGAGATTAACCAAATGAAGAAAACCATGAAACTGGAGAAGGAAGGACAGGAGAGGAAACGAGGAAGAGTAATGAGACAGCAGCAAATGAAACACAAAAAGGAGATTAACCAAATGAAGCAAACCATGAAACTGGAGAAGGAAGGACAGGAGAGGAAACGAGGAAGAGTCGTGAGAGAACAGCGAATGAAACACAGGAAGGAAATGAGCCAATTGAAAGAAACGATGAGATTGGAAAACAAAAAGCAGGAGGAACAGTGGGAAAGAAAACAACAACAACTCTATGAGTGTGAAATTGAACAACTAAAACGGAGGGAGAACGAACAGCTAATGGGGCTCAGAGAGAAAGAACGACTCAGATGGGAAAGGAAAAGGAACCAGGAAGAGACAGAAAAAAGGAACCAGGAGAGAAAATGTATAGAGACACGGGAGACAAAAAAAATAGAGGAGAGACTGCACGATGAAGACGGGGTAAGTGACGCACACACACACACACGGAGGTAGTGGAGGACAATGGGGGTGAGCTCGCGGAGCGTGTGGGGACCCAGTGCGAGCAGCTGGATGGCCTCCTCCAGGAACGAGGGGAGGGAGTATGCCCCCTTGAGGCGAGTCACGACCAGGTGAGTTCGGTCGTGCTTTGCGAGGTTGAGGGGACGGGTGCTGTGGACGGGTGCACGGAGAGCTTGGGGGGTATAGAGGCCCCGGAGACACTTGTGGGGACACAAATCCCCAGTGTGGTTGTCCCTGTGTGTGTGGTGCAAGGTGTGAGTGCGTCCCCGTGTGTGGAAGCGACCCCGTGTGTGAGTGGTGTGGTAGCGATGGTGCCGGAGTGTGTGCTTCCCAGCACGCCGAGTGTGGATGAGGCACCGCGGGTGAGTGCCCCCGCGTGTATGAGTGAGGCACGGTGTGTGGATGAGGAACCGCGGGTGAGTGCCCCCGCGTGTGTAAGTAGTATGGTTTGTGTGAGTGGTGAGGCACCGTGCGTGAGTGAACGGCCGTGTGCAAGGTCGCTGTGTGCAAGGGAGACCGTGTGTGTGAGAGAGCGATATGAGAGGGAGATGTCGGTTGGCATGCGGGAGCACGCAGCCGCATCTCCCGGTGTGAATGTGATGGAGTGGACTGTGTGCGTCGTAACACGCAGGTATGCGTGTGTGGAATGGAGACGGAGACGGCGACAGAGGAGAGAAAGCCGAGTAGCGGCTGTAGCTGTTTCGGGGACCGTGCCGGGTTCACCCGGCAGTGAGCACGCGGTTTGTGCTGTGCAACGCACGAGACCACCACGTGCTCGCTTGCGAGAGTGAAGTCCCGGTCCGGAAACGCACGCGGTGGATTTGCCGATCCCGCGGACGGACAAAGTTTAGGCAGGATAACGGATTTGGACCGGACGGGTTCTCCACGCGATCGTGTGTGTTAAGCTCCAACGGGCAAAGCACATGTGTTCGCGTGGGGAACCCCTCGAGACGTGGGGCTTGTTTTTTTTATGCGCACGGTGACGTCATGGCTGCACGTGGGGTTGGAATCCGGCAGGAGGGGTATCTCTGCCGGATGGTCCCGTCCAAGGAGGGACGAGGAACACGTGCAGCTGCATGACGTCACGGGCAGGTGCAAAGTGCGCGAGCTCTGAGTTGCCGCGCAGGTGCTGCGCATGGGAAAAAAAAAAAAAAAAACAAGCCTCACTTTCGGGTGCACAGGATTCCTGGGCAAGGGGTGGAGACCCCCTTGACCTGGGCACAGGATGGAAACTAGTTAGGGGGAAGGGTTAGCTTAGTTAGACCGACTTCATGGGGCAGGGGTAAGTCCTCATGGAGTCCATGGAATGGATTAGTTAGAGGGATTGTAGCCAGATTTAGGTTGGGAAATAAAATGAATTATTTGGAGACATGGACAGACTTATGAATGTGTAGCGGGGACGTAGCTTAGCTACGTAGGTTAAAAGGAACGTGCTGTAGTTTAAGGGACGACGTGGGAGCACGAGTTAGTTAGGGGATGTAGTTAGGAGGATGGCAGAGTTCAGCGGTGTGTGTGTTGAAGAGTTGGTGAGTGAAGTGGAAGCATGTGCTTGGTGAGTGAGTGAGGCCAGCGGGTCTGTGTGTATGGAGTGAATGGGGAATGCATGGTGCGATGAGTGATTGGGGGGAGGAGTGACTCCCGCCCAAGGGACCCCGGGGTCAGTATAAAGTGAGTTAGGGGGTTAGTCAAATTGAAAAATGGAGGTCGTTTTGTTGTTGGTGGGTGTGTAGGCTCGAAACCTGTTTGGAGGGGCGCAGGAGCCCTGTTGACGGGCTTGGGAGCGTGGCTGCGAAAGGTGAGTATCGCTGAGTGGGTACCCCGGGCACCAGGCTAGTCGGCCGCGGTAGGCCATGGGCCCATGGGGGGCCGGGATAGAGTAGTGGGCACGGGTGCGCCTGCTTGGTGCGGGGGCCCGGGGCGCCATTAGCCGCGTGGGCAGTGTTGTGGGCACGGGTGACCCTCGGAAAGGGGCCCGGGAGGCCGGCCTGCCACGTGTGCGTTTCAGGGGAGGTGCCATGGGGGGCACTCCCCGGTGTTAGGGAGCTGGTAGGCTCGGAGGCAGTGTAGTGCCCGGGGGTGCCATAGCGGGAGAATCGGCAGAGGGACGTGCCTGCCAAAGGGAGCCACGTGTCCCAGCCAGGAGACCGTGTGAGGGCACGGAGAGAAAATTGGGGAGCGAGGCCCGAAATTGTGAGGACACCAACACAGGCGACGGGAATCTGGGTTATTAGAACCAATACTTTAAGCGAGAGGCGCTTGTTGAAAGCCCCGGGGTAGTTTAACAGTTAAATGGTTAGGGTAGATTAGGAGATGTACCCCTCCGCACCATCCATCCCCTCGCTCTCGTTGTGGGCCGCTGGACCCACTTTGGGTTAGATCGCCGAACTCTGGGGAGGCCATTCTGAGGCTTCGTTGGGCCTCGACACAGGACGTTAGCTCTCCCTTATTCCCCTCCGGGAAGGGAACGTAGGGGTTGGGAGTAGGCTAGGTGACAGGATAGGTTAGCCGAACAAGGACGATAAAGGGGGTTAGGGGACGATTTATAGTGGGGAAGTAAAAATAAAAACAACAAAAAAAATAAGTTGGGGCTAAATTGGGGTTTGACAAATTAAGGGAGTGGGTATGTACAGTGACAGGCAAAGGCGATAGGTTGGGAGGGAGACAGGTAGGTAGGTCCGAGCCCGCCCTCCAAGTGGCCAGCACCACCGCACTCCCTCCACCAACCTCCACTGAACGGCAAGGCTGGCCAGCTTCATCGGCTGGCTGTTTTTTTTTCTTCAAGGCCTGTGCCGGCCAACTTCATCGGCAGCTGTTATTTTGCTGCAAGGTCTGTGCCGGCTGGATCGTCTGCAGCTGCTGTGCTGCAAGGCCTGTGCCGGCCCACTTCATCTGCCGGCTGGCTGTTTTTTCTTCAAGGCCTGTGCCGGCCAGTTCATCTGCCGGCTGTGTTTGCCTGCAGCGGCCTTCTTCTGCGGGCTGTGTTTGCCTGCTGCCTTTGCCATGCCATGCCCACTGCCCACGTTCACCAGCCCCGTTCAATTTTGCTTTGCCCCCCCCCCCCCTGTTCATTTCCATGTGCGCCAGGATCAAGGCAACAGTTTGCAAGCTGCGAGAACTGCCCTGTTGGCAGCTACAACACGGGCCTGCAGTGGCGGCCCGTGCACCGTGTTTGTGTTCATCCATCCATTCGTTGTGCTCATTGCGTGTGCCACTTGAGCTGGCACGGAGACTGCGTTGTGCAGCCCATGCACCGTTGTGGTTCACTGCGTTCAGTTCAAAAGGGAAGGCCTTGGACTGCGTGTGAGCAGCCAGCCACGTTCCCTGTCACCTGCATTGTTTGAGCCAGAGACTGCATGCGGGTAGCCTGGCTCCCTGCTAACTGCTTTCTTTTTGCAGAGTTCAATGATCCTGGGCCATGGTTTAGTGTAAAATTTGTAAGTTAAGGTTAAGATGTACTGTAAATATGAGTGCGCCCCCCGGCATGTCTGTCTAGCGCCGGCAATTTTATTTAAGTCGTCCGTGTGAGTGAGTTTGTTTAGATAGTTACGCAGCCCTCAGGTTATTTATTTTGGGGACACAAATACCATGAATGTCGCACTCAGGGATCCGTAGGTAAAATGTACTAGAGGAAAACTACACATGATGGCACACGAAAATTTGACGACTCGGGACGAGTCTGTAAAAAGGGGAGGGGGTAGTGCTGTGGTTACCAAATTCGCAAACCACCATTCAGGTCCCTTAGGTGAGGTATCTCGGCAAGTATATGTGTAGTTAGGCCCAAACCCGTTGTCTCGTGGGAATACATGTCATTTATGCGAGCTGCGATTCTTCAGGATAGCCGTTTTTCTTTTACTATCTTTATTTTGGACCAACCGCCATCACCACAACCACAACATCAACCACCAACCACAACACCGCTTCACCACAACCGCCACGACCTTCACGTCACACCTCGCAACCGTAGCATCGCCACCGTTCTTGCCCCGCTGTGGGTACCGGTGTTGGACTCGTGCAGGGCGCACGTCGAACAGCGTGTACAAAATCACGGATTTTGTGCTTGAAAAACGGATCAAAAACGACACACGCCCACTTTTTACCGTCCAATCGGTGAGCGAGGGGCGATTTGGCCCCGCCTCCAGGACGATCGATATATGCAAATTTGTGGATCAAAAAGCCTTCACGCCCACTTTTTCTCGGGCCAATGGGGAGCGAGGTGAAAGGTCAAAGGGAGGGGGTCAAAGGCGAAGCTACGGGGGGATAAAAGGACCGTGTTCGTCAGTCAGAGCAGTGTGGAAGTCTGGAGCCCGAAGCCTGCAGTAGCTGGAGAAGCTGAAGAGAGTCGAACGAGGAGAGCCCAAAGAAAAGTCCAGGGTGGAGAGTCCAGAGGCGGAGAGGCGGCAGCGGCGAAGGCAGACGAGGGGGTGCTCGCGACGGTGCCGGGAGCTGCACGCCCGAGGAAGGCCGGCAGCGCGACCTGGCCGAGGTGGAGACGCACACCAGGGATAATAAAGATCCTCTATACCCCGAGCATCAGCAACCCCCTCCTGTTTCCCCCCCGCGCTGAGATAGTGCGACCAAGGGGGCCCCTTTCCCACCCCCTGCCAAGCACTGCCCGCGAGGCCCGCGGAGTGAGGCGCCATCGCCGCTCCGCGTCTCATCACCAGACGGGTAGGCGCGACCCGGTCTCGGCCTCAGGCCCGCCTCATTCTTGAGGGTATTTCTTTTCCTTGGTTTTGGGTATGTGTTGTCGGCGCCGTCTGTGAAGTAGAATTGTATAAGTGTTGCCGTGTGCTCGGTAGTCGGTATTAGCTCTGCATTGTTTTCGCTTTTATATTTGCTTTTTGTGTAAATGGAATTGTGTTTTCTTTTTTTTGTGTGCTTTTGGTGGAATTGTATTTGTGTGCTTCCCGTGTGCCGCGAATAAATGTGCTTTATTGTTGAACTGTTCTCCCGCTTCGCTTCGTCTTTTCCCCCATTGAACCCTCATCTTGCTTCACGTAAAGGGTTGGTAGTGGGCTGAATACGCCCGATAATTAATCGAACCGTCGAGGTCGACGATAACACCGCTCGGTTATTCTGATAGTACGGAACGGGTCGCTTAAGTGGCCCGTGTCCGAAGTCGACCTGCGGCGAGGTGCGATCGCCCGGTCTACCCTCCGCGTGGGTACTTAGGTAGGTCGAATTTGGCGAGCAACCCTATCCCACGCGGGGGCTGATTGGCTCGATCGCGGTGAGACCGAAAGGTCCACCCGTGACTGGTTCCCGGCGTTAGTCCGAGAGGGTCACGACTGGATTGTCCGTCCCGTGGGCGACGTGCCGCGATTCGAGTTACGTGGCCGTCAGCACGCCGGCGGGCGCGAAAACCGCAACAATATATATATATATATATATATATATATATATATATATATATATATATATATATATATATATATATATATATATATATATATATATATATATATATATATATATATATATACTAGCAAATACCACCTGTCGTTAGCTGACAGTAATACTAAAGGGGGGAGGGAGAAAAGAGGGGGGAAGATGGAGAGTGGGATGGGGGAGAGAGCAGGGAGAGTGAAGGGGAGGAAGGGGAGGAGAGGGGAGCGAGGGGAGCGAGGAGGAGTGGGGGAAGGGAAGACAGTGTGAGGTGAGAGGAAGGGAAGGCAGACGTGCAGTAGAGCGTTAATTACGATTCATACTGTTTCATCAAAATTATTCTGCATAGAATAACAGTGAAGATGGAAACAAAAGAATGTCTGAAATAGATTTTCTACTCATCATACTATAAACACGGCCTGGAGACAAACTCCCTTCAAGACATAAATACTGCCCGGACAAGTCTGCAGCCAAGCTGTCCGGAGATGAACACTGACCGGACGCATCCGGGGACGCACACCGCCATGACGCGTCCGGAGGCGAACACCGCCCGGACGCAACCACCATCTGGATATGTCCAGAGAGAGAGAGAGAGAGAGAGAGAGAGAGAGAGAGAGAGAAAAAGAAGAAGAAGAAGAAGAAGAAGAAGAAGAAGAAGAAGAAGAAGAAGAGAAGGGGAGAGTGAGAGAGGAGATGCAGGAGGAGGGGAGTTTGCAGAAAGAATCTGTTGTTCTTACCGGGACGCGCGTGCACACACACACACACACACACACACACACACACACACACACACACACACACACACACACACACACACACACACACACACACACACACACACACACACACACACACACACACACATATATATATATATATATATATATATATATATATATATAAATTCAGTGTAGCAATTCTCTCTGTATGTATGTGTGTATGGACATCTGAAAATTCATTTTAAAAAACGGCTGGGCCAATCTCCACCAAATGTTGCAAATACCGAGTTTTCGCATATGCATACTGGGTTTTCACAGAGATGAGGGAATGGGTATTTACTCGTTCCTTTCATTCCTTCCATTAGTAAGAATGGCAGGATGAGGAATTCTTCTTGTAAAAACAAAAAGGTGAAAGTGCTAATGCAGATGTGGAGGTGTCCCTCGATTCTGTCCCTCATTCCTGATGTTGGTGTCTCCTCCCTCCCCCTCTCTTTCTATTGCTAATTTTGATCTGTTACGTCCTGATTTCTTCGATGTAACATCACATACAAAAAAGGTGCAGGTGCTGATCAAAAACTCCCTTAATTGAACAGAAAAAAAACTATCATTATGTTTTGCTTTCGAAATTAAATGCGGTTCACTGTAACATCATGCTCGACTGGTGGGAATGTTAATGTTTTTGAGGCAACAAACATTTCAAATCGATTTCAGCTTGGAATTCAAATTGTTTGAGAAAAAAAGTTTTCACTTTTAACTATCCTGGTATAATCTATGCCAGGCTTTTCAGTGAAGCATGTAATTTGGATCAAAATGCACTCCATATCTCCCACTCCACCCCCTCTCTGAAATTGAAAAGCTCATGATAATTGGCTGGACTGTTTTAAGATCAAGGGAAGAAAAAGTTTTATTCAATAGCCCATCAAATATATGGATCAGTGTATACATCTACAAGTACCATAGATCTATATTCCTGTTTAATCCTGTACAAACCTTTCTTAAACATGTATTGCATGCAATTCCACCTTTAGATACTGGTGTTATTACCCCGCTTGAAGTGAGAGGCAGGGTTAAGCAATCAGTCACGTATGTACGTATGTGTGTGCATTTTGTCATTCGATTTTAAAATCATTTTCTCTGCAACCGCTTGTTGGACCGACACGAAATTTTCAACACAGGTGCGACGTCTCATGTAGAATGTTGGAATGATAATTATGACGTCATAGGTCACGTGGTGGAGCAGCCATGTTGGAAAAAAGGAAAAACGTTGGACCTCTGTATCTCTGAGAACACTCCATAGAACACTCTCTGAGAACACTCACTTCCGGTTCTGGGTTTGGGTTTGGAGCGTTGGCAGGTCTCCTTCGGGGCTCCCTGCTGACGATCTCAAAGTTAAGTTTCTGGTCATTATCTGTCCTGTTTTAACTGTTTATTTTCTCACCTACATGTTCCTGTGTGTTCCAAGTTCGGTTTTGTTTCAAAAATCGTGCTATTTTGTGAGATTTTGTCGAACTTGTCTTACTGGGTGCTTGAGGCCTATACTTGAGGCTTGAGGCCTACCCTTTGTTCCCCTCGGTGTATGATCGTGTTTATTTGTTTTTTCTCCCCATTATCTTCAATTTCTATCTTTCCCACTTTCTTAACATCCCCCATCCCTCCCAACTAATCACTCTATTTCTTATCTTAAATAAAAAAATAAAAAATAAAAAATCCGCTACCTTTCCCCGATTCTTCTTCTTCCTCTTCTTCTTAATCTCCTCTTCTTCTTCCTCTTCTTCTTCATCTCCTCTTCTTCTTCTTCCTCTTCTTCCTCAATTTTTTCAACAACACTTCCACGATCTAATCTGTTGAAAACTCTCTCAAACATTAATAATAATAACAAAAACTATCTCTTATAATGCTTCATCTTCCTCTTTCACACATGTGGTTATCTTTACTGTATCATAATGCACTACCCTTCTGCTATTTAAACAGACTGCTCTCAATTCGACCTTTCCTTCATACCTTGCCCAAAAAATCCAACTGTTATAGCGTTTCTTCTCTCTGTTCTCTGAATTCGCCTTTATTGCATCCCTCAAGAAATGTGTTAAATCGCATCTCTGACCTAAAACTTTAAAAAAAACCCCACTTTGATATGAATGTTCGCTTTCCATCAACCATTCTTTTTTTCCAACTTCAGTGCCAACTCACTCCTCTCACCCCTCACTCTCAAAGCAACCATCCCACTCTTCTCCCTCCAATCCTCCCTCTCACCTCTCTCAAAAACTCCCCCCTCACCTTTCTCCCTCCATTCATCCCCTCACTCATCCTTCCAAAAGTTGCCCCCCCCTCCCATCCACAAAGCTGCCTCCTTACACTGCCCTCTCACCTCCATCTCTTCACTCCACCTCCTCAAATCCTCAACTGCCTTCTTCCCCCTCTCTGGACCCCCCTCTCCCCCATCACCACACAGCCTTTTCTCCTCCTCATTCGGCCCGCTCCCCTAGCTATTCTGCAATCCCCTACAATCTTTCAGCAACCCTCCTAACCTACCCCCCTCGTCCCTTGTCCTACCCTCCCCCTCCCCCCACCCCTGCACCCAAAGCCTCCTCACCTACCTCTTCATTAAAAGTATGGACCTCAAATATCCCGGGCCTTCGCTCAACCCTTTCAGATCTTTCCATACAGGTTGCCACTGACAAACCAGACATAATCTGCCGAACAGAAACTTTCCTCCCCCAAGACATGTCTGACTCCCAAGTATCTCTCCCTGGTTACTCCCTCCTCTGGTTTGACAGACCTGAGCCTTGCCCTGGTGGAGGCGTTGCTCTCTTCATCAAAGACTCTCTTCCTCACTCTCCATGCACTGCCCTCACTCCCCCATACCCCCAGGAATACCTCTGGCTACGGCTTCCCCTCCACTCCCACCTCATGTTTATATGTGTACTGTACCGTCCACCTAATAGTGATGACTCCATCAGGTCAGGTCAGGTATGGGAGCATGTGCCAGAACAGCACGTCGCTGCGTCCACTTTCCGCCGGTACTCCAGGGGCCTCTGTCTGGCCATCCCCCAGGCAGATGCCAGGCCCATCCCCATCTCCTTGAGATGATGGTCAACCTGTTGCAACCATGAGGCACGTGGTGGACCCACTGGCCTCCTCCACTCATGAGACTCCCTCGCTGAGAGAATCTGGTGAGCAGGATCAGAGTCAGGAAAACGAGCCACATGTCCATACAGCCGCAACTGACGCTCACGGACTATGCAGGTAACAAATCTCATCCGAGTCTCTCTCAGCAACCGCTCGTTGGACACAAAATCCGACCAGCGATAGCCAAGGATTCTCCGAAGAGACCTGGTACCAAAGGAATTAAGTCTCCGTCTCAGATCCTTGGTCAAAGTCCAAGTCTCGCACCCATAGAGCAAGACTGGAAGTACCAAGGACCTGAAGACTCGGACTTTCGTCCTCCCGCACAGTACCGGCAGCGCCACACCCCATGATCCAGTGAATCCATGACTCCCCAGGCCCGACCCAGATGTCTATTGACCTCTGACTCGCAGCCAGCAGAGACATGAATATCACTGCCAAGGTAAGTGAATCTCTCCATGACCTCAACACCCTCACCACAAACAGACACAGACAGGACAGCAGCATCCAAGATGTCACCGAAAGCCTGGATCTTAGTTTTGACCCAAGAAACCCGTAATCCCAACGGCTCCGACTCCTCATTCAGCACCTCGAGGGCCCCCAAGAGGATGTCTAAAGTCTCCGCAAAGATGACTGCATCATCTGCAAAGTCAAGGTCCGAGATCTTGACATTCCCAAATGACGCACCGCAACTTGATCTCTCCGACATCCTCCCTAGAATCCAGTCCATACAAGTGCTAAAAAGTCTGGGGGCAAGTACACATCCCTGACGAACTCCAGTAACAACTGGAAATAAGTCAGAGATGGTACCACCACACTTCACAGCATTCTCAGTACCAGAGTAGAGTCCAGACATCAGATCGATCAGTTTTGGTGGCACCCCACGAAGACCAAGAATCCTCCAGAGGACATCCCGATTCACTGAATCGAACGCTTTACAGAGATCAACATAGGCTGCAAGCAGCCCCTGCTGAAACTCCTATCTGCGTTCGGTGAGGACACGAAATGCAAGGACACGGTCAATCGTTGACCTCTTTGGTGTAAAGCCTGACTGCTCTGGACGCTGGTGCTCAAGCAGATGGTGGCGAACCCTATCGAGAATTATCCGAGCAAAGACCTTGCCCGGCACTGAGAGCAGCGTCACCCCTCGGTAGTTGTTGCAGTCTTGGCGATCACCCTTCCCTTTCCAGAGAGGGACAACAAGGCCCCTCTTCCAGTCAGTTGGGATGATGCCTGTGTTCCAGGCAGAGCACAAAACTGCATGCAACGACATGAGTGCAGCATTTCCACCAGCCTTGAGAAGTTCGGCATGGATGCCACAGATCCCTGGAGCTTTGCCCCGTTTCAACTGGTTCACCGCAGCCCGTGTTTCCACAAGCGTAGGTGGACCACAGTTGATTCGAGGGTCAGCAACAGGGATTGTAACACCCTTGACGTCCAACTCGACAGTTGGGGGATCAGCCTGGTACAACCGCTCAAAGTAACCGGCCCAGCGGGCCTTCACTTCAGACTCCTCTGTCAAGAGCCTACCACTCTCTGCTCGAACTGTAGTGCTCCGAGGGATGGGCTTGGATGAACGTAATGCGCGAATTCCCCTGTAAGCGGGACGAGAATCACCTGTCCACAGGTGATGCTCTACCCCCTCACAGATTCCTCGCACATAGGCCTCCTTGTCCACCCTCAGTGCACGTACAGTTTTACGCCTCAGCTCCCTGAACAGCTCAGCTCTGCCATTCAGCCTGTCCCTGCGACTCTGGTCAATGGTATCCAGTGTCCCTTGAGAGACAAAATTCTTCTTTGCCCTGCGGTGAGCTCCAAGGCATCCACCGGCAACATCAAGAACGGTGGTCTTGAAGGCGCTCCACAACTCTTCAGGACCCCCCAAAGCACCCAGACCCCCCAAGTGTCCACTCAGCCTGTTCGCAAACTCCTCAGCTACTCTCTCATCCCTGAGCTTGGCAACATGCAGCCTCGGCTGGGATGGTACCATTCTCCAGGATTTAAGGTGCAGCTTTAGAGTTGCTACAACAAGCCTGTGGTCAGTATTGAGGAACTGAGCACTCCGGTAGACCCTGCAGTTCTGGATCATCCTCCAACGACCGTCAATGAGGACATGGTCAATCTCCTTTGCCACACCGCCAGCGTTGGAATACCATGTCCAGCGATGAGCTTGTGGGCGCTGAAACCATGAACCAGCCACCCTAAGTCCATGACTTCTTGCAAAGTCAAGGAACTTAGTGCTATTCTGGTTCATAGTTCCTGACCCATGGGGACCAACACACATCTCATAACCGTCCCTATCAGTTCCAGTCGATGCATTGAAATCCCCCAAGACTAGAAGTGTATCTCGTCTGGGGCACTGATCAACCACAGACTCGAGTGTGGCGTAGAATGCATCCTTCACGGTGAGATCACTCGCCTCAGTCGGAGCATAAACAGAGACCAGGGAAATGACACCTAAGGAGTGACGAATCCTTAATCTCATAATACGCTCGTTGACCGGTGTTACCTCAATTATCATTGGGGTCAGCTTATTGGACACAGCTACAGCACCTCCTTGGGTATGGTAACCATCAGAGCGACCAGACCAATAGTAGGTGTAACCACCCACCATTATCTCGCCGCAATCCGGTCTCCGAACCTCAGAGAGAGCTGCAATCCCGATGTCCAAATGCTTGAGCTCAGATGATAACAGATGACTCCATCTACACCTCATTATCTGAAAACATGGACCAACTTCTATCATCTCATCCAAACTCTCTCTTCCTCATATGTGGCGACTTCAATTGTCATCATTCCAGTTGGCTAGGTGTGGGTACCTCTCTCACCTGTCATGGCACCTTAGCAAAAGCTTTCTGTGACTCATTGGGACTGACTCAATCGGTCAACTTCCCTACGCGGATCTCAACCAATGGTACTCCATCTCTTCTGGATCTGATTTTGACAAATTTCCCTGACAATATCTGCTGCTCTTCATCCGCTCCAATCGGTTCTTCTGACCATGTTGTTGTCAAAGTGGACATCTCTCTGGCTGTTATCAGAGAACCACCTCACTGCTGCCGAGTCCGGCATTTCACTCAAGCCGACTGGCAGGGTCTCCAAGCAGCTCTAAAACTTATAGACAAGTCCCCTATCACTACTTTCTCCAAGATCAACTGATGCTGGGAATTCTTTCAAAGAAACTTGCTCTCCCTCATGCACAGATTTATCCCCTCTCGTGTTCAGTTGTCCTACCCTTCCTCCCACCCTTGGTTCACTGAAGCTTGTGGTGAGGCAGTTGTCCTGAAACAACTTGCCTTTGCCTCATGGAAAGCAAACCCAACTGAGGGCAATCTCAGTTCCTTCCATAATGCTCGGAACAAGTGTATATCTACCCTCAGGAGAGCCAGAAAACAACTTCTTTCTCATCTCAAGTCTGAACTCTCAAACCTTTCTCCCTCCTCAAAATCCTCGTGGCGTCTAATCAAATCTGTTTCTGGTGTATGTTCCCCCTCTATCCCCTCCCTTACCTCAAATGGCCACACTGCTGATACCGCACGTGAAAAAGCTGAATGTCTAAACTCGGTGTTTGCAGCTAAATCTTGTGTCCAAAACCCATCACTTTCTCTACCCACCTTACCCAGTCGCACCCAACTGTTCCTGGACTCTGTGTCATTTTCTCTTGACAAGGTGGAGAGCTTGCTGTCAAACCTCGACTCAGATTCTGCAACCGGTCCAGACGACATCAGCCCACGTGTCCTCAAAGCCTGCTCTTCTGCTCTTGCTCACCCTCTCTCTGTTCTACTCACCCTCTCATTTGCTCAAGGTCATCTGCCATCTGCTTGGAAATCTGCTAACATCACTGCCCTGCACAAAAAAGGTGCAAAAACAGATCCCTGCAACTCCAGACCAATCAGCCTTCTCCCAATCATCAGCAACGTTATGGAATCCATCATCGCTTCAGACATCAAATCCTTCCTCTTCTCCAATGGCTTGATTTCTGATCACCAATTTGGTTTCAGACCAGGTCACTCTACCCTGGATATGCTGCTTCAGCTCTCCCAACAAAGGATGGAGGTCCTCAATGCCAGACAGGAAATCCGAGCCATATCCCTGGACATATCACGTGCTTTTGACACAGTCTGGCACCTTGCCCTGCTCACCAAACTCTCTTCCTATGTTATGGGAGTATGGTCAGAACATGGACTAACAAGGTCACAAGGAAACATGGATCCACACACGCACACAAACACACCTCATTTATTACGGATCCGGGGTCCAAGGCTCGCCATGAGTGGCCATCTCCACTCATGGCTCGCAGACTTCCTCTCCTGTCGCAGTCACCGTGTTGCCCTAAATGGAGTTCTTTTATCCCCCCTTCCCGTCCAGGCTGGAGTTCCTCAAGGTAGCGTTCTGGGCCCTGTTCTTTTTCTGTTTTTCATCAATGATCTCTCCGACTCTCTGGAAAATCCTTTATATCTCTTTGCTGATGACTCCCCCCTCTGCCGTACCATCTGTCATCCCTCAGACTGGCAAGCAGCAGCTTCTTCGCTCACTGCTGATCTGGATAAAATCACAAACTGGTCCAACACGTGGAACATGTCTTTCAATCCGGACAAATCTCACACTCTCACTTTGTCTCTTCAAAAGGACCATTTAGAAAACCCCCCCATCCACTTTCTCAACAATCCTCTGGAAGAAGTCCTTTCTTTCAAGCTTCTGGGTCTCACTATCTGCCATGACCTTTCCTAGGAAAGCCACATTTCAAACCTCGCCTCCAAAGCCAGTCGCCGACTGGGAATCCTCCGTCGTGCAAAGTCCTTCCTCGGCACACCTGAGCTCCTGACCAATTACAAAGCTTTTGTCCACAGTCTGATGGAGTACTGCTCTCCCCTCTGGGCTGGTGCTCCTGCCTCCCACCTTTCTCGGCTCCACGCTGTAGAAACCAAGGCATTTCGGATCATTGGCATCTCCCGCAATGAGGCTGAGTCTTTGGGCCTCTCACTCAATCACCGCAGGTTGGTCGGTGGTCTTTCTGTCTTCTCCCATCTCCTCTCCAGCCTCGCCCCCCTGCTCCCTCTTCAATTTGTCCCCACCACATTTCTGCAGGGCGCTCAAGGTCCGCCAACAACCTCCTTCTGGTAAAACTACCAAAATCACGAATCACTGCTCACCTTCACTCTTTCATTTCCTCTTTTTTTTTCCCGCCTTTGGAATAAACTCCCTCACTCTATTCATTCCCATTCTTCCCTCCAGGCCTTCAAAACAGCTGTTCACCACCACCTCTTATCATCCCCCATCCAAGTCCTCGATCTTTTCTTCCCCCGATAATCCACCCAAGCCCACCTCCTTCAAATTCCCTGCTTTCCTTCCTGAAAGTCCCTGTAATGTACATCTTCTATTCCCCATGTTCCCCGTCCCATCCCTCTCCCTTCCACAGATCTCCAAATGTCTCTGTTCCCCACTATTTTGTCCTTCCTACTCCCTCCCCTATTGTCTCATGCCCCCTTGATGGGCATTGTGTGTTAACTCTCATACGAGTCTCGACAAGGTATACAAAACAAACAAACAAACAAAAATATCGAAAAAATTGAAACTTGGCACATGTCAATGACTCCTCATGGGGAATTTGTGATTTTTTTTATGATGTCACTTGTGAATTCGTTATGACATCGTCATTGCATATGTAGAATGTTACATTTGATCAGTATGAAAAAGTTGGGGGGTTATGCGGGGATAAATTGGTCGACAGAAATAAAATGATGACGTCATCGGTCACGTGCTTCGGCAGCCATATAAAAAAAACTAAAAAAACCTTCAAACATCTTCTTTCCCAAAACGGCTGAACAGATCGAGGCGAAACTTTACAGGTATGACCGTCTATACATGAGGAAGAAAAAGTTCTCAACCTATGATGTCATAGGTCACATGGTTTTCACAGCCATATTCGTTTTACCCCTTTCTCCATAACAGCTGGACAGATGGAGGGGAAACTTCACACAAATGTTCCGCAAGCCTTATGGATACCAGGATGTTCACAAATAATTGATAGGTCACATGGTTTGGCAGCCATATTGGATGAAGGAAAATATTTTTTTAATTCCCTCTCTTGAACTGCTTCATCGATCGATGTGAATCTTCACAATTATCATCTCACATCATTGCTGCATATAGTGTAGAAATGATGACATCATAGTTCACATGGTTTGGCAGCTATCTTGGATAGAAAAACGCACCTTATCCGATTAACACGAAACTTAATAAACGTGATCCCCTTCCCAATTGGAGGCAAAGTGTAAAATTCTGGTCACATGTCATGTGGTTCAGCAGCCAATTTGGATTTAAAATAAGAACCTTTAAAAAATATTCTTATCCAGAACGGCTTACCAAGTAGATCCGAAACTCAGCACACATGATCTGGCCATGGGGAATATAGAGTGCAAAATTTAACATCACAGGTCACATGGTCTGGCAGATATGATTTTTTTGAGGAATAAACCTTTTTAAAAATCTTCTCATTAAAAATAAACTTTGAAAAAAAGATATTGTGCGAGTCCTGGTATTTGTTTTTGGTGCCATACTGTGTTATTTCTTTTCATTGCACATAAGTGCATCTGCCTCCCTACTCATATGTCCTTTCAGCACCTGGTATGTCCCTTCCGTTTAATTGATAGCGTCTAGTCTACCTACCCTTATCCCTTTATTTCTTTTATCATAAACCCATTTTAACTATCAGAGGCGTTTTCCCACATTTTGCTTCTCCAACGTTGCGCTGCCAAGTTCAGCCTCGGATTGGAGCGAACCTTGGAGTTTTGTAAATGGTAAAGAACAGTTGATTAAACGCAGTGTGAATTTGGTAATCTTGGCAATATTCAGGAGTAGAAAAAGCATCTGGTACGACGGGTGAAGTTAATCAGACCCATCAACGTGAAAGTACATTTATGTGCACTTTTAATTAAGGATGTTCAGATAGGTTGTGTAAGTGTTCAAATTTTTCAAGGAAGCCTCCAGAAAGCAAAATGTGCAGGACATGTGTTTATGGGATGTGTAAATAGTTTGCCATGGGCAGGCTCCAGTTAGTGCACTGCAGGCTACAGATAAAGTGCAACAATCATGGTGCTGAGCTCCAGCTCTGTGGTTTTCTTGAGACATTAATCTCACCATTGGATGGAGCTGGAGGAAATGGAAAATAAACCTAATCTGCAGATTCGGGTTGAAAAAAAAAGGAAACGGCCAAAACCCACACGGCTAGGAAATGTCTGTTTTTGAATTTTGATGGTTCATTTATGCATTCATTTCACAAGGAAATGCAGCAGATTATAATATCACAAGCTGAATATAACAAACAATTTACGATCGAACAAATATAGAACAATAGAAGAAACAACCCTAGAGTGGTTGATCACATAGAGACAACCCAAAATGCAAGGAAAAGGTCAGCGAATAACAAAAAAGGCTCCACTTGAACCTGTGCCCTAGTGCAAGCATTGGGTAGTAAGTCAACTGCACACACCCAGAGACTAATGAATATAATAATCTGCATACCAAAGAGTAATAGAGTACTGTAAAACCTTGGCACTAAGGAATACTATACACTCAGTATACCAATTAGACACAACTAAAAGATGCTCATATTCTTCAACTCCCCAACAATGCCTTCTAGTTCTGCATAAATGTCTCACTGACTAGCAATTGTCTCTCACTCCCAAGCAAAGACCTCCGTATTCATGAGATGTGTAAATAGATAGATTATATTATATATCCGATCCGACGTACCGTACTCTGTGACATAGCGTCACTACTGCCGAAGCAATTTCTTGGCAAGGGACATGCTGGACGATTTGCTACTTCTCTCCCAGAAGCAGTTCGGGCAGGAATTTGGAATTTGTTCAGGGTGCTGGTGCTAGCTCGCCTACTCTTGATGAAGGACACCAGACGTCCACCAACTACTTGTGGCAGACAGAACGCCAGTTTAACATCAATCGGAGGAACAGCACACACATTGATGAATCTTCCTGCCTGTGAAACACCGGGTTGACAGTTTTTTGCTGAGTTGGGATTCAAACCAAGGATAGATGGCTTAGAGGTGAGTGTGCATACTATCGGCCATCCTGCCAGGCCTATATTTATTACATGAATGGGCCCGTTAGTCCATTGGACCAAATTTTCATTGGTCTAATCAATGTAGGAACTCATGACAATCAGTTTGGTGTATCACACTCCTTTTTGGAAAGCCCCAGTAGAGCCCTGTACCAAAATGGTTATTGCCATCCCCTTATTTGGAGGATTATGGTAGTTGAATTTTAATTAGCCTAATCAGCTCAGGAGGTCATGAGATCATTTTGGTGTTTCACTTACCACATCAGAACGTTCCAGTAGAACTCCACAAAAAACATGTCACACACACACACACACACACACACACACACACACACACACACACACACACACACACACACACACACACACCTCATTTATTACGGATCCGGGGTCCAAGGCTCGCCATGAGGGAAAGCATTTAGGTCCCTCCCGAACACCTGGTCCTGAGGCTGCTGGGCACAGATAACTCCACGCACCGGCAGTTTGCTAAGCAACCATGAACCCTGGCATGGTTACACTACTCCGTGTGATATCTTACTGTGAACGGCCTTACCAAGGGGGTCATGTGCCCTCAATACATATTTGTGTGGAACTTACAATATCAGGTGCAGCCAAGCATAGCTGCCAAGTATGCACCGGCAAATAAGAGCTAATTAATGGGGTTGAACTTTCTGGCTAAACTAACGTGTGAACAACGCTGGACCAATGAAGGAAATGACAACGAGCTGAGTACATTCAAAATTAGGGAAATTTATTCATAAAGCAAGAGCACAGAAAGGTCATGTGGCACAATAATAAAAGGTTTTATTAAGTAATGTGTACAGCAGAGGAAAGCAAGGATTGATGAGATGTGGCAAAATAAATGCAATTATTTACAAAGAGAAGACACAGGGCACAGCTAAACCGATATTAAACTTCCACAATCTTAACTTATGCAAACAATACAGGTGCCATCAGACAAACACCAAAGAAAGTTAGAGATCAAGAAAGATGAGAGGCAGTTGAGGTATTTATGACCTCTTTCAACACCTGCCATGACGGATGGGCCCATGCTTCCTAGCCGCTTAGGAGGGGGTGGGGAGGGAAGAAAACTAGGGATGTCTGTGGTGTGTGAGTGGGAGGTGCAAATGAGGTGTAAATGTAATGCAGAAAAGGAAGAGGGAAGGAGTGCATTCTGTAGTTGCTCTTTTAACATTTCTGCGTCCACAGCAGAGGAGATAAGATGGGAGACACAAAACGTGTGAGATAATAGCTTAACGTGGCATGTGAGAAAGTCTGTAAATGTAAATGCTAACGAAGATTAGCTGTGGAATGAAGTTGAAGCAGAGCGCCGATAACTTGGCAATGATTCAGTGATGACCCGGCAACCGGCAACTGCTCGGCAATGACTCAGCGACTCCTTGGCAATGATTTGGTGACTACTCGGCAATGACTCAGTGACTGCCCTCTCAGCTCTTCTGTAGCTATTTTATAGAGCCTGTGTGAAGGAGTAGCCGAAAATCGGATCAAAACACCCTGGAGGAATATCTGAGCATTCCTATTGGTGTGCAGATGCCTCCACGAGAAGTAGCCTCGCCCCGCTAGACTCTGAAGCCGAAAATGGCCTCATTTTCCTCCAGACTCAGCCACGCAACGGAGCTCCGAGATTAACATGGGGAATGGGTTTTTGGGAGCGCTCTCTGACCATGAACATGTGCGGGGCTACAAATGAGGGTGGCTACCTAGCGGAGTGCCAGGGCTACCCAGACGATGTTGAACGGACACCAGTGCATACTTGCGCTTCGAGCTTCATGCTAATATGTTCCAACTCGTAATGTCCTCCATTCCCCAACATCCCAAAGGATGGCAGTGAGTGTCCGGGATGCCGACTGCAGTTGCGTTGCCTCATTGCAGTCGTGGTGAGGTGGGTGAAGAGCAACGGTGTTCATGGTAAGGATGTTGAAATGTTGGGGGTGGTTAAAACGGTTGTGTTGTTGAGGCTGAAGTGATTGTAGCGGTTGTGGTGAGGAGGTCGAGCGTAGGTTACTGTGGGGATTTTTAGGAGGCATTGTGATTTGCACAAAGGTTGTAGCATCAGGATGATTATGGTGAGGGTCTATGGTGAAACGTCCATTGGAGAATGGCGCACAGTTTGAACGAGCTTCTGCGGTATACGTTCATAAGGCCCTCGAGTAATGGCACTGTTTGGTTTGTGGCATGCATGCTTGCATGAAGTAGAGGTCATGTGTGAAATAAAGTAAAATAAAATAGATGAAAGAATAACAAATGCAATTAAAGACCGAACTAAAAGTCTGCACAATGCGCCTTGACCCATATACCCACGAGACATAATGGAAGGGCTAACTGAATGAATACTAATGAAATAACTGTCTCAGAACAATTTTTAGAACACTGGCCGCATTTTCCATCCAATTGTGATCTAACCAAGGCACATGGAGAAACTTCTACACATATTAGTTGCAGAACAAGGGTATGGTTGGCAATGGTATGTTTTTACATGAATTAGACATTTGTGGACAGTATGCAAGGATATTAATTAAAAGGACAACGAGCACACGCAGCACTGTATACAGGATTTTGAACCTGGAATTCCAACTTCATAACCTATGAGCAAAGATGGGAATGCTAAACAGACCAACCAATGTATGTTTTTACCAATTCATAGTTTATTTGAGTCTTGGTTTTGCCTTTTCCTGTTCTCATGTCATCTCTGTTCTATTTTGGGAAGGCAAACTCACAATGGAGAGGTCACCTCCCCCTCCTCTCTACACCTCCTTCTCCTCCCATTAAACTCCCCTCACACACAATTTTTCTTCATAGATGTTTTTACAACACTTAAGATCATCACTCTTCCTTATATTTACACCGAAGGTGGACAGAGATTGTTTTCCCCCTGATTGTCTGTCTGAAAACAGAATATCTCAAAAAGATGTTGACGGATTCAGACGAAATTTTGTGAACAGATTGGGTATGTGACAAGGACGAATTGATGAGAGTTTGGTGAAGATCCGGATCCGGATACTAGAATATTTAAGTGTTTCATTACCATTGAGAGATAGGGCCAAAAACGATATATAGAACGATATCTCAGAGTTATGAACATATTTGAACGAAACTTGGGGGACAGGTTGGGTGGGTGACAAGGACAAATTGATTCGTGACAAGGACTTCACCAATGAGAGATGGGGCCAAAAGCTATGTTTAGCATGATACTGTATCTCTAAAAGTTGTGGACGAGTTATGACAAAACTTGGTGGATGATTTGGTTACGTGACAAGAACAAGCCGATTCTATTTTGGTTCAGGTCCGGATCCAGATCCAGCCGATCAGTAGGATACAAAATGTAAACTGTTCAGCCCAGTGGAGGTATGTGCTATGGAGGGAGGTATGACGGAGTGCTGTTCTATTTTCACAATATTATTTTGTCTTATCATAACAGATCACAATATTATATTTCACGACATAATATTATTATGCTCTAAATGTTGTAAGTCCAGTTCCAGACTTTATGTACAGTTGTAGAAATTTTAATGCCAATATGTACATCTCACAGGATTGCTTATGACCACTGCTAAGCTGTCTTGTCATATATTTATTCCCAGGTGAGGTGAAATCCCACTAAAACTCTGGGAAACGCTGACAGACTCCCGCTATATCACGGATGACACCATCCTACGGATTGTGACATAAACCGGCTGTTTCGTCTGCAGTTAAGTTTTGCACGTGAAGCACGGTCTCTGGCAAAATCTCTGTCAAAAACAGCAGGCCATTGTGGGCAATACCCTGGCTGAATTATCTGCCAAAATATGGATCAATAGGAGTAGGTAAGGAAATTATGGGCCAAATGGCCATGCCCTGCTTTTAGGTTTCCTTGTATATCAATGTATGTGATGCAAATGGTTGTCCGTTTTTGTGCACTCGTACATGCAATGGCAGAGCCAGTGATATTCCGTTTCAGAAAAGTGCCTTTTTCGTTTCCAAAAATCGAAATTCTATCTCAGAAAATAAATTATGTTTTGTGTTATCAATGGAAAAAGAAGAATGTGTACACTTGCTTTGGTGCAAATACAATTTTCCTCGAGTCTCCACACCTAAAATCCTCCACATCAGCACCACTGGCCAGTGTTTTTTTTCCATCAGGGTGACAGAGAAATGTGGGAAATAATAAAATGAAGATGAAATTATAAATGGGAGATGGGCAAAATGTGGAAAGCAGATCTATTGGACGTGGCACTTAAGAATGAATTAATCTTGACCACGATGTCCATGAATGCTCACCTACAAAGGAAGTAGTGTACAGACGTGGCATTGTGTACATTGACATAAACACCAGGGTTCTCTTCTTAATTATTGTTGTTGACAATCTCATACATATTTCAACGATCTATAAATGTAAAAAACAAATTTTCTCCAAAGGAATATTGTCAACAAAGTGCGTCGGATTTCAAATCAAATTCACTTTGACTGGGCTCCCCAGAGATTGCTAGTTGGAACTTTATTCGGTAGTTACTGCCCGCAATCGATCAAGATTCACAGCGAAACTCATCCCAAACATCTGCAATTGACCTGAGAAATGGTGGATTCTGGGTGGAGTTTTAAGGGGGTTGATTTTGCATTTTTGTGTCTTGGCTTTTAAGAGAAATGAGTAAATCCCTAAATCGACATATTCGAGATGGGGTTTTAAGGGAGGTGGGTGATTTTGCGACTTCTTTGTGGATTTTTAAGGGAGCAGGTGCACTTACACATTCCGGATGGACTTCGAAGTGCGGGAGGAGGGGAAGGGGTGAATTTGTGGATTCCGTTAGAATTTCTAGATTGTGGGTGAATTTGCGGATTCTGTTATAATTTCAAGGGAGAGCGTGAATTTGTGGATTCTGTTAGAATTTCAAGGGAGAGAGTGAATTTGTGGATACTGTTAGAATTTCTAGATTGTGGGTGAATTTGTGGATTCTGTTAGAATTGCAAGGGAGAGGGTGAATTTGTGGATTGTGTTAGAATTTCGAGGAAGAGGGTGAATTTGTGGATTCTGTTAGAATTTCAAGGAAGTGGGTGAATTTGTGGATTCTGTTAGAATTTCGAGGGAGAGGGTGAATTTGTGGATTCTGTTAGAATTGAGAGGAAGTGGGTGAATTTGTGGATTCTGTGAGAATTTCGAGGGAGAAGGGTGAATTTGTGGATTCTGTTAGAATTTCGAGGGAGAAGGGTGAATTTGTGGATTCTGTTAGAATTGAGAGGAAGTGGGTGAATTTGTGGATTCTGTTCGAATTTCGAGGGAGAAGCATGAATTTGTGGATTCTGTTAGAATTTCGAGGGAGTGGGTGAATTTGTGGATTCTGTTACAATTTTGAGGGAGAGCGTGAATTTGTGGATTCTGTTAGAATTTCGACGAAGTGGGGAATTTGTGGATTCTGTTTGAATTTCGAGGGAGAAGGGTGAATTTGTGGATTCTGTGAGAATTTTGAGGGAGAGGGTGAATTTTTGGATTCTGTTCGAATTTCGAGGGAGAGGGTGAATTTGGAATTTCCTCAAATTTCTCGTGAGTGGATGAATTTGTGGATTCTGTTAGAATTTTGAGGCTGAAGGGTGAATTTGTGGATTCTGTTAGAATTTTGAGGGAGAAGGGTGAATTTGTGGATTCTGTTAGAGTTTCGAGGGAGAGGGTGAATTTGTGGATTCTGTTAGAATTTCGATGAGTGGGTGAATTTGTGGATTCTGTTAGAATTTTGAGGGAGAAGGGTGAATTTGTGGATTCTGTTAGAATTTTGAGGGAGAAGGGTGAATATGTGGATTCTGTTAGAGTTTCGAGGGAGTGGGTGAATTTGGGGATTCTGTTAGAATTTCGAGGGAGAGGGTGAATTTGTGGATTCTGTTATAATTTCGAGAGAGAGGGTGAATTTGTGGATTCTGTTAGAATTTCGAGGGAGTGGATGAATTTGTGGATTCTGTTAGAATTTCGAGAGAGAGGGTGAATTTGTAGATTCTGTTCGAATTTTGAGGGAGAAGGGTGAATTTGTGGATTCAGTTAGAGTTTTGAGGGAGAGGGTGAATTTGTGGATTCTGTTAGAATTTCGAGGCAGTGGGTGAATTTGTGGATTCTGTAAGAATTTTGAGGGAATGGGTGAATTTGTGGATTCTGTTGGAATTGAGTGAAAAGGGTGAATTTGTGGATTCTGTTAGAATTTCTAGAGAGGGGGTGAATTTGTGGATTCTGTATGAATTTCGACGGAGTGGGTGAATTTGTGGATTCTGTTAGAATTTTGAGGGAGAAGGGTGAATTTGTGGATTCTGTTAGAATTTTGAGGGAGAAGGGTGAATATGTGGATTCTGTTAGAGTTTCGAGGTCAGGTCAGGTCAGGTATGGGAGCATGTGCCAGAACAGCACGTCGCTGCGTCCACTTTCCGCCGGTACTCCAGGGGCCTCCGTCTGGCCATCCCCCAGGCAGATGCCAGGCCCATCCCCATCTCCTTGAGATGATGGTCAACCTGTTGCAACCATGAGGCACGTGGTCGACCCACTGGCCTCCTCCACTCATGAGACTCCCTCGCTGAGGGAATCTGGTGAGCAGCATCAGAGTCAGGAACACGAGCCACATGTCCATACAGCCGCAACTGACGCTCACGGACTATGCAGGTAACAAATCTCATCCGAGTTTCTCAGCAACCGCTCGTTGGACACAAAATCCGACCAGCGATAGCCAAGGATTCTCCGAAGAGACCTGGTACCAAAGGAATTAAGTCTCCGTCTCAGATCCTTGGTCAGAGTGCAAGTCTCGCACCCATAGAGCAAGACTGGAAGTACCAAGGACCTGAAGACTCGGACTTTCGTCCTCCCGCACAGGTACCGGCAGCGCCACACCCCATGATCCAGTGAATCCATGACTCCCCAGGCCCGACCCAGACGTCTATTGACCTCTGACTCGCAGCCAGCAGAGACATGAATATCACTGCCAAGGTAAGTGAATCTCTCCACGACCTCAACATCCTCACCACAAACAGACACAGACAGGACAGCAGCATCCAAGATGTCACCGAAAGCCTGGATCTTAGTTTTGACCCAAGAAACCCGTAATCCCAACGGCTCCGACTCCTCATTCAGCACCTCGAGGGCCCCCAAGAGGATGTCTAAAGTCTCCGCAAAGATGACTGCATCATCTGCAAAGTCAAGGTCCGAGATCTTGACATTCCCAAATGACGCACCGCAACTTGATCTCTCCGACATCCTCCCTAGAAGCCAGTCCATACAAGTGCTGAAAAGTGTGGGGGCAAGTACACATCCCTGACGAACTCCAGTAACAACTGGAAATAAGTCAGAGATGGTACCACCACACTTCACAGCACTCTCAGTACCAGAGTAGAGTTCAGACATCAGATCGATCAGTTTTGGTGGCACCCCACGAAGACCAAGAATCTTCCAGAGGACATCCCGATTCACTGAATCGAACGCTTTACAGAGATCAACATAGGCTGCAAGCAGCCCCTGCCGAAACTCTCGTCTGCGTTCGGTGAGGACACGAAGTGCAAGGATACGGTCAATCGTTGACCTCTTTGGTGTAAAGCCTGACTGCTCTGGACGCTGGTGCTCAAGCAGATGGTGGCGAACCCTATCGAGAATTATCCGAGCAAAGACCTTGCCTGGCACTGAGAGCAGCGTCACCCCTCGGTAGTTGTTGCAGTCTTGGCGAATACCCTTCCCTTTCCAGAGAGGGACAACAAGGCCGCTCTTCCAGTCAGTTGGGATGATGCCTGTGTTCCAGGCAGAGCACAAAACTGCATGCAACGACACGAGTGCAGCATTTACACCAGCCTTGAGAAGTTCGGCATGGATGCCACAGATCCCTGGAGCTTTGCCCCATTTCAACTGGTTCACCGCAGCCCGTGTTTCCACAAGCGTAGGTGGACTACAGTTGATTCGAGGGACAGCAACAGGGATTGTAACACCCTTGACGTCCAACTCGACAGTTGGGGGATCAGCCTGGTACAACCGCTCAAAGTAACCGGCCCAGCGGGCCTTCACTTCAGACTCCTCTGTCAAGAGCCTACCACTCTCTGCTCGAACTGTAGTGCTCCGAGGGATGGGCTTGGATGAACGTAATGCGCGAATTCCCCTGTAAGCGGGACGAGAATCACCTGTCCACAGGTGATGCTCTACCCCCTCACAGATTCCTCGCACATAGGCCTCCTTGTCCACCCTCAGTGCACGTACAGTTTTACGCCTCAGCTCCCTGAACAGCTCAGCCATTCAGCCTGGCCCTGCGACTCTGGTCAATGGTATCCAGTGTCCCTTGAGAGACAAAATTCTTCTTTGCCCTGCGGTGAGCTCCAAGGCATCCACCGGCAACATCAAGGACGGTGGTCTTGAAGGCGCTCCACAACTCTTCAGGACCCCCCAAAGCACCCAGACCCCCCAAGTGTCCACTCAGCCTGTTCGCAAACTCCTCAGCTACTCTCTCATCCCTGAGCTTGGCAACATCCAGCCTCGGCTGGGATGGTACCATTCTCCAGGATTTAAGGTGCAGCTTTAGAGTTGCTACAACAAGCCTGTGGTCAGTATTGAGGAACTGAGCACTCCGGTAGACCCTGCAGTTCTGGATCATCCTCCAACGACCGTCAATGAGGACATGGTCAATCTCCTTTGCCACACCGCCAGCGTTGGAATACCAAGTCCAGCGATGAGCTTGTGGGCGCTGAAACCATGAACCAGCCACCCTAAGTCCATGACTTCTTGCAAAGTCAAGGAACTTAGTGCTATTCTGGTTCATAGTTCCTGACCCATGGGGACCAACACACGTCTCATAACCATCCCTATCAGTTCCAGTCGATGCATTGAAATCCCCCAAAACTAGAAGTGTATCTCGTCTGGGGCACTGATCAACCACAGACTCGAGTGTGGCGTAGAATGCATCCTTCATGGTGAGACCACTCGCCTCAGTCGGAGCATAAACAGAGACCAGGGAAATGACACCTAAGGAGTGACGAATCCTTAATCTCATAATACGCTCGTTGACCGGTGTTACCTCAATTATCATTGGGGTCAGCTTATTGGACACAGCTACAGCAACTCCTTGGGTATGGTAACCATCAGAGCGACCAGACCAATAGTAGGTGTAACCACCCACCATTATCTCGCCGCAATCCGGTCTCCGAACCTCAGAGAGAGCTGCAATCCCGATGTCCAAACGCTTGAGCTCAGATGATAACAGAGACAGGTGATCATCCTCTCTTCGGGATAGGACATTCCAGGCACCCACCCGAAGGACCGCCTCAGGTTAACCCAAGGAGACCGCCGTCTGGTGGACGACACCTCAGCACCACTCCGACACACTCTCCCGCAATCTGACCCAGGGATGTTACCCCGTTGTTTCCCTCCTATCAAAGATTGGGGGTCCCGAAGGCTTTGCCCCAATCCCGTCATCCGGTGAGCTGCCCTGCGAAGGGAAGCTGCACAGGAGGTACTCCCACGGAGTGGGTTTTCAGATTTTTTTGCGTTTTGTGAACTTGTGGATTCTGTTGGAATTTCGAGAGAGAGGGTGAATTGGTGGATTCTGTTATAATTTCGAGGGAGTGGGTAAATTTGTGGATTCTGTTAGAGTTTCGAGGGAGAGGGTGAATTTGTGGATTCTGTTAAAATTTCGATGAGTGGGTGAATTTGTGGATTCTGTTAGAATTTTGAGGGAGAAGGGTGAATTTGTGGATTCTGTTAGAATTTTGAGGGAGAAGGGTGAATATGTGGATTCTGTTAGAGTTTCGAGGGAGTGGGTGAATTTGGGGATTCTGTTAGAATTTCGAGGGAGAGGGTGAATTTGTGGATTCTGTTATAATTTCGAGAGAGAGGGTGAATTTGTGGATTCTGTTAGAATTTCGAGGGAGTGGATGAATTTGTGGATTCTGTTAGAATTTCGAGAGAGAGGGTGAATTTGTGGATTCTGTTCGAATTTTGAGGGAGAAGGGTGAATTTGTGGATTCAGTTAGAGTTTCGAGGGAGAGGGTGAATTTGTGGATTCTGTTAGAATTTCGAGGCAGTGGGTGAATTTGTGGATTCTGTAAGAATTTTGAGGGAGAAGGGTGAATTTGTGGATTCAGTTAGAGTTTCGAGGGAGAGGGTGAATTTGTGGATTCTGTTAGAATTTCGAGGCAGTGGGTGAATTTGTGGATTCTGTAAGAATTTTGAGGGAATGGGTGAATTTGTGGATTCTGTTGGAATTGAGTGAAAAGGGTGAATTTGTGGATTCTGTTAGAATTTCTAGGGAGAGGGTGAATTTGTGGATTCTGTATGAATTTCGAGGGAGTGGGTGAATTTGTGGATTCTGTTAGAATTTTGAGGGAGAAGGGTGAATTTGTGGATTCTGTTAGAATTTTGAGGGAGAAGGGTGAATATGTGGATTCTGTTAGAGTTTCGAGGGAGTGTGTTAATTTGTGGATTCTGTTAGAATTTCGAGAGAGAGGGTGAATTTGTGGATTCTGTTCGA
The DNA here is from genome assembly GCF_056783735.1 of Eptatretus burgeri. Lineage (NCBI taxonomy): Eukaryota > Metazoa > Chordata > Myxini > Myxiniformes > Myxinidae > Eptatretus > Eptatretus burgeri. The sequence goes on from NC_140969.1 coordinate 48,589,101, forward strand.
ATTTTGAGGGAAAAGGGTGAATTTATGGATTCTGTTATAATTTCGAGAGAGAGGGTGAATTTGTGGATTCTGTTAGAATTTCTAGGGAGAGGGTGAATTTGTGGATTCTGTATGAATTTCGAGGGAGTGGGTGAATTTGTGGATTCTGTTAGAATTTTGAGGGAGAAGGGTGAATTTGTGGATTCTGTTAGAATTTTGAGGGAGTGTGTTAATTTGTGGATTCTGTTAGAGTTTCGAGGGAGTGTGTTAATTTGTGGATTCTGTTGGAATTGAGTGAAAAGGGTGAATTTGTGGATTCTGTTAGAATTTTGAGGGAATGGGTGAATTTGTGGATTCTGTTGGAATTGAGTGAAAAGGGTGAATTTGTGGATTCTGTTAGAATTTCTAGGGAGAGGGTGAATTTGTGGATTCTGTATGAATTTCGAGGGAGTGGGTGAATTTGTGGATTCTGTTAGAATTTTGAGGGAGAAGGGTGAATTTGTGGATTCTGTTAGAATTTTGAGGGAGAAGGGTGAATATGTGGATTCTGTTAGAGTTTCGAGGGAGTGTGTTAATTTGTGGATTCTGTTAGAATTTCGAGAGAGAGGGTGAATTTGTGGATTCTGTTCGAATTTTGAGGGAAAAGGGTGAATTTGTGGATTCTGTTATAATTTCGAGAGAGAGGGTGAATTTGTGGATTCTGTTAGAATTTCTAGGGAGAGGGTGAATTTGTGGATTCTGTATGAATTTCGAGGGAGTGGGTGAATTTGTGGATTCTGTTAGAATTTTGAGGGAGAAGGGTGAATATGTGGATTCTGTTAGAGTTTCGAGGGAGTGTGTTAATTTGTGGATTCTGTTAGAATTTCGAGAGAGAGGATGAATTTGTGGATTCTGTTCGAATTTTGAGGGAGAAGGGTGAATTTGTGGATTCTGTTATAATTTCGAGAGAGAGGGTGAATTTGTGGATTCTGTTAATTTCGAGGGAGTGGGTGAATTTGTGGATTCTGTTAGAATTTCGAGAGAGAGGGTGAATTTGTGGATTCTGTTCGAATTTTGAGGGAGAAGGGTGAATTTGTGGATTCTGTTAGAATTTTGAGGGAATGGGTGAATTTGTGGATTCTGTTAGAATTGAGTGAAAAGGGTGAATTTGTGGATTCTGTATGAATTTCGAGGGAGTGGGTGAATTTGTGGATTCTGTTAGAATTTCGAGGGAGAGGGTGAATTTGTGGATTATGTTAGAATTTCGAGTGAGAGGGTGAATTTGTGGATTATGTTAGAATTTCGAGTGAGAGGGTCAATTTGTGGATTCTGTTAGAATTTTGAGGAAGTGGGTGAATTTGTGGATTCTGTTTGAATTTCGAGGGAGAGGGTGAATTTCTGGATTCTGTTAGAATTTCTAGATTATGGGTGAATTTGTGGATTCTGTTAGAATTTCTAGATTGTGGGTGAATTTGTGGTTTCTGTTAGAATTTATAGATTATGGGTGAATTTGTGGATTCTCTCTGAATTGCAAGGGAGTGGATGAATTTGTGGGGTCTGCTCAAATTTCTCAGGAGTACTTGAATTTGTGGATTCTGCTTGTGGTTTTAAGAGAAGGGGTGAATTTACAGATTCTGTGTGGGGATATATGGGGTGATTTTGCAGCTTCTGTGAGGGTTTTTAAGAGAGTGTGTGAATTTGAGGATTCTGGATCACTTTTCAGGGAGTGAGTGAATTTGTGGATTCTGTTGGAAAAAAAAAATTGTGTACTGTCGAGGCTCATATGAGAGCTAACACACAATGCACAGCAAAGTGGGCATGAGACAAGAGGGGCGGGAGAGGGAAGGACAAAACAGTGGGGAATAGAGACATTAGGGGATCTGTGGAAGGGAGAGCGATGGGGTGAGGATCATGTGGTATACAAGATGTACATTGCAGGGACTTTCAGGAAGGAAAGCAGGGAATTTGAAGGAGGTGTGTTTGGGTGAATTAACGGGGTAGAAAAGTCGAGGTTTTGGATGGGGGTGAGAGGTGGTGGTGGTGAACTGTTGTTTTGAAGGCCTGGAGGGAAGAATGTGATTGAAGAGAGGATGGGAGTTTGTTCCAAAGGTGGGGAAAAAGAGGAATGAAAGAGTGAAGGTGAGCAGTGATTCGTGATTTTGGTAGTTTCACCATTCGTGGGTTGTTTGCAGACCTTGAGCGCCCTGTGGAAATAAGGTGGGGACTTATCGCAGACAAAGCGGGGGGGGGGGGGGGGCAAGACTGGAGAGAATACGGTGGAAGACAGAAGACAGAAAGAGAGTGAGAGGTCCAAAGATTCAGCCTCATTGTGGGAGATACCAATGTTTTGAAATGCCTTGGTTTTTAAGTTTTTGATATGTGTGTGAATTTGTGGATTCCAAGTGAGTTCTGGTGCTGTATTAAATTTGGACTGCGTGCAGACTCACCCTTGTGAATGGGCAGGTGAGACTAACTCTAGTGTTTGTCATTATATTACCGTTAAGTGAATTTCAAATGTAAGTGGTCGCCACTTAGTCTAAAACGATACTTTCGTGTTCCATGTAACAAAGCAACCTGTTTTTTTGGTTGGTGAAATCAATTTTGCACAATCACAGATGCTTTTGTGGTTGTTGTCTTACCATTTGCACAATTGGACCATGGTGGGTGTCAACAGTAAGACAGTTTTTCTGGCTGCAACCACAGTCAAATAGGCTTAGTTGAGCTTATCTGAGCAATGCATTAATTCATCGTGATATAAGAGAAGGGCCACCTTCGATTAATCATAAAAATAACACTAATAAAGACAATAGAACAGTGCGATCTATAAAGGGACAACTGTTGCCCTTCCTTATGCTAAAGACAAGCCCTGCTTGGATCCCAAAAGGGGCGTTTTATGATGGTGTCAAGGAGCTGGCGAGAATCCCACGATATTAACCACACAGCAGAGCCTTGTCCAAGCCTGGGCAGAAATTCTACTCCGGCGCCAGATGCGAGCTGGACTCAGCCCAGCAATCTGGAAATTGCTGATCCTGCACTTTGTGTACATTTAAGCAGACGAACTTTTAATATGATGTCCATCGGTGAGTTTCCAAACAAGCAAGGATCAGAATAATTTCCTTTCCTTGTTGTTAATGTGTCCCAAATTTTTCTTTCACATTTAAGGTCCATCTATGTATTAGATAGGGGGTAGGGGGACTGGAGGGGCCAGTGCATGCATGATGCACAGTGTACTGGAATGGGGTGCAGGGGGAGGAGGTTAGGATGAGGCCAGTTCAAGATTTTCTCCATATTTGTGTACAAAATAAATAGATGGCCCTTAGGGATCGCAAAGGTTATTAATGCTGCTTAGGTGCACTGGAACCAACGACTTAATCACTGCCAAATAGCGTATCTCTGCAATATGCTGGAAGGAGTCTGGAGGCTTGTTTACCAGTTCATTCAAAAGCTTTTTTTAGTGCACACAGGTAGGAGAAACATTCAGAACTTCAATTAGTGGTTAAATGTCTTTTTTCACGAGTGTGTTAACAGACTTCTTGTTGAATATGCAGCACGTGGCTGTGCCCTGTGGTTAGCATCATTTGCCGGTGTGCGGCTGTGCCACTGATGCAGTGCCCCCTGTAGGATAGAGCAGGAATTTCTAATATGGCCATAGTGCAGGCGTTAGCCCACCTCCTCTTCGTGAAGGACACCATGGGAGTTTTAAGATCCACCAACTCATGCTGGAAGACAAGACAACAAGTTTCACGTCCATCCGAGGGACAGTTTGTGACTAAGATTTGAACCCTGGCAAGACAGCTCAGGGGAGAGTATGCATACATCTTGAGTCTCCTGCCAGCCACATGAACAAGCGATCAACATGAAAGCAATCATCACATATGTGCACACACATGCACACATCTTGTCGTTTCATCTTATGTCTGTGGAATGCAATGTGGCCATTAGTCACGGTTTGTGGAAAACCTTCTGCAAACATGCTTTGGGTGAAAGGGTTGTGTACCACGCCACCTTTAAGGCAACATCTAGGTCGTTAACACAAAATGACATGAACGGGTCACATACATGAGGTTTAAGCAGGACACACAAACACACACACACACACGTCTGTCAATTTTAGAATTATATTTATTAATTATACATTATCAGCTATTCCTAAAGTATAATATCTACGTTAAATGGATGAGGTGTGTGTGTGTGTGTGTGTGTGTGTGTGTGTGTGTGTGTGTGTG
>NC_140969.1:48595784-48673284 GCF_056783735.1 Eptatretus burgeri
ACAAAAAAAATAAGTGACCACTATATTCATTATTGTTGTGTCTGTCTGTCTGTCTGTATGTCTGTCTGTATGTCTGTCTGCATGTCTGTCTGTCTGTCTGTCTGTCCCGAGCATAGCTCCGTGGGTTTTGATCCGATCCTGACAAATTTTGGTGGGAGGTTTATATCATGATCTAGTTGTGTTTTCCTGAGAATGGGCGTGGTGTGCCCATTATGGACGGAGCCACGCCCAAAAAAACATGTGTTTTTAGGGGGTAGCCGATTTAAATTTGCATCTTCTCCTAGGGGGTTTGTCGAATCTGACATGGGTTTCGGTATTTGGTTAGCCCAATGGCACCTGCATAGCCCCACGGAGCTCGATTTTTCATTTTCGTCCCAAGGTCAAGATCACAAGGTCACAAACTTAGAAAATTGCGAATTTTGACATAAAAATTTTCTTCTCCGAGGGGTTTGTCGAATCTGACATGGGTTTCGGTATTTGGTTAGCCCAATGGCACCTGCATAGCCCCACGGAGCTCGATTTTTCATTTTCGTCCCAAGGTCAAGGTCACAAGGTCACGAACTTAGAAAATTGCGAATTTTGACATAAAAATTTTCTTCTCCGAGGGGTTTGTCGAATCTGACATGGGTTTCGGTATTTGGTTAGCCCAATGGCACCTGCATAGCCCCACGGAGCTCGATTTTTCATTTTCGTCCCAAGGTCAAGATCACAAGGTCACAAACTTAGAAAATTGCGAATTTTGACATAAAAATTGTCTTCTCCGAGGGGTTTGTCGAATCTGGCAGTGGTTTCGGTGTTTTGTTAGCCCAATGGCACCTGCATAGCACCACGGAGCTCGATTTTTCATTTTCGTCCCAAGGTCAAGGTCACAAGGTCACGAACTTAGAAAATTGCGATTTTCACATAAAAATCCATATTCTCCAAGGGGTTTGTCGAATCTGGCAGTGGTTTCGGTATTTGGTTAGTCCAATGGCACCTGCATAGCTCCACGGAGCTCGATTTTTTCATTTTCGTCCCAAGGTCAAGGTCACAAGGTCAAGGTCACGAACTTAGAAAATTTCGAATTTTGACATAAAAATCATATGACCGCCCAAACCTTGAGAGCTAGGATGACAATATTTTTAATGCATAATCTTAAGGTCATTCTCCACCTAAAGTCTTGAAACCATTTTGCTCTATCTCGAACACCTTGCCCGTGGCACTCCCTTCAAGTTTGTTTTTACGCTGATTTCATCAAAGTATGGATAATCCGATGAGTGCGAAATGCCATATAGCCTATATGACGTTATATTGTTCCTGGAATGTACCAGAGGAAGTTTTGCACCAAAGGTCATAATCCTTGACCTTTGACCTTTAAAGGTCACAAAGGTCAGATTTTCAAAGTTGTGGAAATCGAACTGGGTTTTCGACCTTCTTCGACGAACTAACTCCAATAAGTTATAGCACCTATCCTGTTTCCTTATTTTAATGTCCACAACATTGTTTTGGGACCTTTAAAGGTTATGCAAGGGTCAAATTTTGAAAGTAGTTGAACGAAACCGGGTTTTCGACATTTTGCAGCTAATAACCTGTCACTCGTACCACATCATGTTGATCATTTTTATAACTTGGTCAAACATTATCACATTGTCTCATCCTTGACTTCTGAAACAATCTACATCGTCAAACACCGCTCGTAAACCATCGTCGTCTTCAGACTTGTCAATAACTATAATCTGATACCGAAATCCCATTTTCAGTTACCTTCATCAAACTTAGCATCTACCAACCTTTCTTTTATAACGAACTAATAAAATATCCCATTTTAACTTTGAAAAGAGGAATTCGATCTGATAACGGTGAACAATGTTAACTGTGCGATATTTCATGTCCATGAGCTAAGGCCTCGGTCACATTTGCCACGGCGGCCGTGGGGTCTCCAAAATCTGTGGCCACTAGCAATTATACGGCGGCCGCAGTATTTCGATGGTCACACAATGTAGCAGTCACATCTGTTTTTATTTTTCGGGGAGCCGCACGGGGTATTTAGAATTCCTGGAGACCGAAAATGTGGGGGTGCCGTACGGTCTTTGATTTGATGTCGCACGGTGACCTTAGGGCGTTCCTGCAACGGCCATAGAATTTTCAAGGCAGATGCAAGTTTCCCGCAAGGTGACCGCAGAGGGCCCTAAGGCGAACGTGCGGCCAGACGGACGGTAACGAGTGGGTATATATACCAGTTTTTTTTACTGAAATAAAAATATACCAGTATATATAACTGAATATACTATAACTATAATATACCGTGGTGCCCCCGAATCCGAACGTCCCATTGTTTGAATAAGTTGGAATCCGAACAATTTTTTCGAGAAAATTTTGCCCTAAAAACCTAATACATTTTTAAAAAACCGAACACAACGTCGCGTTCATGTTTGTTCACGTGTCTCCCCCACCTGTTCGAGCTGCATCTTCGCGCTTTGTTCATTCAGTTCGTCGGTGGAAGTCCTCGTGAAAGCATCTCTCGTGTGTCGATCGATACTTTAGGCCTCAGTCACATTTGCTCTACGGCGAGGATACGGTGGCCGTACGCCCTCTGAATTGACAGAAACGTGTGGCGGCCGCAGAGAAACTGCAGTGGCCTCAGGGTGGCCCTACGCCGTATGGCTATATTTTACAGGTCGTAAGATCGCCGTGGAATTATAACCCGGAGTTATAACTTTTTTCATTTCTACGTTCACCGTAGAAATTCGACAAGCCGAAACAAAAGAACTGGTAAAAAAAAAAAATTAACCCATTCGTTACCGTCCGTCTGGCCGCACGTCCGGCTTAGGGTCCCCCTGCGGTCCCCTTGTGGTCCCCCTGTGGTCGCCTTGCGGGCACCTTGCGTCTGCCTTGAAAATTCTATGGCTGTTGCAGGAATGCCCTAAGGTCACCGTGCGACATCAAATCAAAGACCGTACGGCACCCCCACATTTTCGGTCTCCACAATTTCTAAATACGCCATGCAGCTCCCCGAAAAATAAAAACATATGTGACTGCTACATTGTGTGACCGTGGAAATACTGTGGCCGCTTTATAATTGCTCGTGCCCGTACATTTTGTAGACCCTCTGGCCTCCGAGCCAAATGTGACTTAGGCCTTACCTCATGTTTTCACCTTCATTTGTGATGTTTGTTTTTTTTAATCATCTTGTGTTTTAATTATAAACAAAAAAAGCAATCCGATCACGTGGTGTGACGGACTGTCGGGCAAGGATTGAATTTCACAGCAAAACCAGTTGTAATTTGGAATATCCATGATTACGTCAGCCCGATGCGTTTGATGAAAGTGATTGTGGTTCTGCAGGCATCATGTTTGATGAGCTGCCCTGGGGGCAGCGCTCTCGCAGAGTGCACGAGCGATCGGAACCCAGGACGGACCTCGAGCCTGTGTGGACCTTTGGGTGTGGTGATTGTACCAGTTTACATACAATACACCGCCACCAAAGGTCATTTACTCATCTTATTTTACCTTAAACAAGGGGAATTTCAGTTTCAAGTGTCTTGAAAGTGGGTTTTCTTTGGGTCCACGAACGGATTAATTCACTCCATTATTTCTTATTGGGAAAATATTTTTGGAATCCGAACTTTTTGCAATCCAAACAGCCTCCTGGAACGAATTAAATTGGGATTCTGGGGGCACCACTGTATAGGCAAACACCTATACTCCAATCTCTAGCGGTAGCGCACGGTGGACGCACGGTCGACGCAGACTGCCACGGAGGCCGTACGTAGGTGCACGGCGGGCGTAGGGGAACCGTGCGTCGACCCTGCGTTGCCCGCAGGTAGTCACACAGACAGCAAGGCCACCGTACGGCGACCGTGGAAATAGTGCGGCCGCCGTAATTTTTTGGGGGTTGGGAAAATTCATTTTTCATTGAGAAGAGCTTACGGCAGTCGCATGAATAACGCAAGCCCACCGTACGCCCTCCGTAGGTCGACGTGGAACACATCTACGTCATAGCTTGGCTTGTCGAATTGCTACGGCGAACGTAGAAATGAAAAAAAAGTTATAACTCCGCGCTATAATTCCACGGTGACTCTACGGCCTGTAAAATATAGCCAAACGGCGTAGGGCCTCCCTGAGGCCACCTCAGTTTCTCTGCGGCCGCCGCACGTTTCTGTCAATTCAGAGGGCGTACGGCCACCGTATCCTCGCCGTAGAGCAAATGTGACCTAGGCCTTAGTGATGACAGAATAGTTAGTTTTTCATAGTTACGGCACTCCAAACCCCCCACACAAGACTCTGAAATGCAGTGCCTCCCGAAGTTAAATGTACAAAATACAGAGTTAATTATATTTATTCTATTAGAGCTGGCAGGATAACCTAGGGGTATGTGCACTCGCCTCTAAGCTGTTTATCTTGGGTTTGAATCTCAACTCAGCTATAAGTTGTCATCCTGGTGTTTTGTAGGCAAGGAGAGGCATCAATGTGTGTGCCGTTCCTTGTATGGATGTTAAACTGGGCATCCAGTCTGCCTGCATAAGTTGTGGACATTAAAAATCCCACGGTTTCATTTGCAAAGAGTAGGAGAACTATCGCAAGCACTCTGGCCAAATTCCAAATTCCTACATTATCCTACACTGCATCAGCGGCACTGCTGCACCTCTGTAAGAACTGACGCTACCCCCGCAGAAGGACGTCCATGGCAATGACCCTGTACAAAGACGATGATGAAAATGTTCTTTTCCCTTTCATGGTCTACTGCAGACCTGTGTTCCTCCACCCCTCATGGGGTGGGATGGGTTGTTTATATCTGAGCACTATGTAAGTTCCTGATGTAGGTTACTCTGAGGATGAAATGTTGGACTCTGAGCGTTTGTCTTTGTTAATTCGATAGTCTCATTATCTGACCGAGTTATCCACGTTTCAGCTGAACCCAAAAACAAAAGCATGTGGCCACAAACTCCATGTGACCACAACCATCACAGAAAAACTGATCGATGTGTTCACACGTGACTGGTGAGTATTATTTGGAGAGAAAAACGGACACACATTGAGTGCTTGAACTCGTTCAGTAAAAAAAGAACCACATTTGATTTCTGACTTATTAAGTGGCTATTGTAGAAAAACTAGAGTCTAGAGCAGTGATTCTCAACCTTTTTTGTCCCACGGCCCACCTTGATTTTCAAAAAAATCGTACGCGCCACCATGATTGGAGACACTACAGTATATACCACATATGTATTCAAAAGGCTTTATTAAAACTTTATTGCAAATTTTATTCAATTGCTACTCACTTCAATGGGAGCCCTACCCTTGACACCGGCTGCAGATTTGTTTGATTCGAGGAACCAATTTTGTCAGTTTCAGCCTTAAATGACCACGTTTCGTGATTTCCAGTCGATTTCTCTTAGCTTGCAGCAAATCGGTAACAACACTAAATCCACATTCGACTAAATAAGATGATGGAAAATTTATCAATACTTCCCTTGCCAAAGTAGTCGAGTTTGGGTAATTCTTTTCGCTCTCCCCAGACAGCCACATCATGGTTCCTTTGATCTTGAAAAGAGTTTTTCACAGACTCATCTTGTTGCAACTCGCATAACTCCTCTTGGTATTGCTCTGGTACTTCAGATAAATCCACCAGAAATGGCTGAGTCAACCAAGAAGGGAACTCATAGCAAAGCTATGAAAGCAATCATATATAGATTCATTAATTCTGAATCCTCATGCCCCACCAAAATATTTCCACGCCCCACCTTGAGAAACACTGGTCTAGAGACTAAAGAAGTGATGAAAACACCTCTATTCTAGAGTTCTATTCTAACTAGAGTCTCACCTCTAAACACCTCTTCAGAACGCTATTCTCTCATCTTTCTGGATGATATCTCCATGCCCATTACTCCATTCCTTCAAGACCGCCGCACATGGTATCCTCATGCCTTCTCCCTGCTCTCGAATACACTTGATAATACCCTTACAGGCTGGCAGGATGGCCGAGTCTCTAGAACAGGAGTTCCCAAAGCTTGAAAAACTTGAAGAAACCCTAAAAAAAAATCCCCGTTTTCGAGCCGGATTTTTCACGTCGAAAGTGTTTTCTCTAAAAAAATTTTTTATCCTCGGTACCATTTGAGTCGCGAGGAGAATGTGATTTCAAATTTTGTGTCGTGGACAAAAACAAATTGGGTACCATTGCTCTTGACTACAGCAGAGGCTCCCAAAGGTTTGGGAGCCCCTGGCCCCGAGGTATGCACACTCACCTCTCGGCTGTCTAACCTGGGTTTGAATCCCAGCACACCTATAAACTACCATCCTGGTGTTTAACAGGCAAACTGATTCATCAATGTGTTTGCCTTCCCTCGGACGGCTGTTAAACTGGGTGTCCCGTCTGCCGGGAATAATTGGTGGACGTTAAAGATCTTGCGGTGTATCCTTTACGAAAGAGTAAGCGAGCTATCACCGGCACCCTGAATAGGCCGAGCGCCAGTGGGACCTACATTGTACCCCCCCCGCCCCCCCACGCGACAATTTTTCACTTACACCACAGTGTTCATATATATCCCAAATATCAGAAAAAAGATGTTCCCAGAAAAATAACTCATTTGCACTATGCTTTATTAAGCTGTTTCTATGGCAATCAATCAAAAATAGACGAATCTCACAAAGATCGGAAAAATGACAATATCTGTCAAATATAAACATAAAATCAGAAAATTGGTGTCAAATTAAAGCTTATACATTTACGCATTAAAATGTATTTTGTTTATGCCAATTATCTAATTTGCATATTAGTTAAATTTGGCTTAAAGACAATAATTCCCACAAAAATGCATTAATTTCCATTTTCTTTCCTTGTAATTACCACACATGTCAGTTTTTTGTCAAAAAAACATTACTTAAGTGTTGCCAGATACAAGCCAGGTTGGCAAAAAATATATTAACATTTTTGAATTTTTTAAAGTAGGCTAATTCGCATAAAATACAAAGCAAAATGAATCGTTCGAAAATCATGCGAAATCAGATTAATCAATAGAATTAATTACCTGGGCCTGATATAATACATAACTGCGACTTATGATGTCTGTTGGTGTTTCAGGGAAACACAACTATTTTCTGTTTGAGTAAAAGTAGTGGAAATAATTTGAAATGCATTGATATGCTAATTAGGATCCGCCATTATGGAAATTCTCATTTTCGTAAATATCTTAACTTCTGGTACATGGAAATTTGTAAATGAGGAATCTACACATATGTTTGGAAGGTCAAGGAATAGAGTGAACATATTTACTTTGTTGTCAGAGATGTAGAATAATGTTTGGATAGCTTAATTACATTAAAAATTGAAACAGCTTAATGAAGCATAGTGCAAATGAGTTATTTTTCGAGGTACATCTTTTTCTGATATTTGGGATATATATGAACACTGTGGTATCAGTGAAAAATTGTCGTGGGGGGGGGGGGGTGCAAGGTTGGTCCCACTAGCCCCCGGCCTAGAACACATGACAAATTCTTTCCATAACTACTGTGGGAAGGCAAAAGCAAACCACCCAGTATAACACTTGCAACTAAACTGCTTTGGCAGCACCGACACTCTGTAACAGAGTGTAGTACACCAGAACCCTCTTACCCACACCGTCCTTTCCTTGATACCACTCATCCATGCATGCACAGAGTCTTTGTCTTCATTTGGTGCACTGTGTACCCTCTGCTCCTCCGTCAGTCTGTGAGCCTGCTATCCTTTCTCGTTTCGCTCATCCGTGAACCTAAAAAAATGTATATAATATGATGGAAAGCGGAGAACGTGAAATGATGAAATTGTATCGACAACGTGAATGCAACGGTCACTTTAAACCTGTGTAGACGGACGCATGGATTGATGGCCAATTCAGCTGTTGTAACAGAATCCTGCTGGGGTTCAATATAAGCCCGACAATCCAGTCTCCCATGCAACTTGTCTTGTGTTTAGCTCGCAGCTGGTACAGCTTCCACTAAACTTTAATTTGACAAACTAGTTAGTTATGGTATCAGAGCAAGAACAGACGGTTCTTGAAACCCATGGGTCATGTTACTTGGCTTTTTGCTCGCCGGGTTAATTTGGAGTGATGCTGATATTATTTTCCGACATGGCCTAACTACTATAAACGGATAAGGGATGTGTGTGTGTGTGTGTGTGTGTGTGTGTGTGTGTGTGTGTGTGTGTGTGTGTGTGTGTGTGTGTGTGTGTGTGTGTGTGTGTGTGTGTGTGTGTGTGTGTGTGTGTGTGTGTGTGTGTGTGTCTTTATACTTTTGCTTTAAAAATGGTTTTCTCCGCAACCACTTGTACGATTGATGCAAAACTTTAAACACAGGAGGGACTCCCCATGGAGAATATTTTATTGATCTCTGATGTCAAACGTCACATGGTATGACAGCCATATTGGATTAAAGGAAAAAAAGTGCAAATAATTTTATCCAAAACCGTTCAACGAAAACAATTGAAACTTGGCATATGTCATCAGCTATCATGGGGTACATAGGGTGATAATGATGGCATCATTGGTGAAGTGGTATTCCAGCCATAATTGGTTGAATTGAAATTCATATTCAAAAAAATCTGAACCTTCATTTATCTCATCTATGACCGGATGTGAGTGAAGAATTAAATTTATGACGTTCATAACCCATGCTGAGAAACTATGTGACATAATAGGGTACATAGATGGTACCGGTATATGGGCCATAATAGTAGAGTGTTCAGTTAACGATGGTATTTTTGTTCAGAATGAACGTGTGGGGGTGATACTTTGCGGTGTACAAGCGCTGTTCTCGTTTACTTTATGAAATATATGTACCAGAATACTGAGAGAGTCATTTTTTTGACGAGTGATGATAAGGAGGTTCCAAGTATGACAACTTCAAACTTGGTGATTGTGGTGACCTGATATTAAATATGTAATGAGTCAGAGCATGGGACAGAGAGTTGAGTTTCAGAGGCGGGGTGGAGGGAGGGAGCAGGGAAGCAAAGATGGGACATAGTTGGAAGGGGGAGGTTGGGACTTTCGAGGGTGGGGGGTGGTTGAGGACTTTTGACGGGGTTTGATTGATGCCTTGGAGTTGAGAGGCAGAGATTGAGCACTTGGAGTTAGTTTGTGGAGGGGCGTGGGGAGTCAATGACATGGGGCTTGTGGAGGAAGTGTGGGGGTGCAAGGGGGGGGGGAGTTGAGGACTCGAAGTCATATTTTACATTGCACGGAATTTCCGTCAACCATAATTGTTCTGTTCCTGAATGTTCATCGGACTCTCTGAAATATCGGAAATACGAGAATTATCTGTGGAGGAGAGGCGTCGGGTTAATATCATCATCCCGTTAATACAAGTAGCTATCGGTGGCCGTGGTTATAACACACACACACACACACACACACACACACACACACACACACACACACACACACACACACACACACACACACACACACACGGTTTTGCAGGTGGAGAGGAGTTCAGGTGTGCTAAGGAAGGACTTTGTACGATGGAGGATGCCCAGTTGGCGGCTCGCTTTGGAGGCCAACTTTAAAATGTGGTTTGTCCAAGAAAGATCATGGCTGACAGTGAGACCCAGGAGTTTGAGTGACTGATCTTCCTCAAGAGGATTGTTCAAGTTGATAGGGGGGAGGTGCCAGTTGGTCCTTTCAGATTGAGATAGTGAGAGTGTGAGATTTATCAGGATTTAAATACATATTCCAAGTGTTTGACCATCTTGTGATTCTGTCAAGGTCTGAAGAGAGGGAAGAGGCCGCAGCCTGCCTGAAGGATGAGGGATGTCACGGCTAGAGAACATTGTACTTTACGGTAATTCTACTTTACGACGGTCCCCTGTGCCAGTGCGCATGCGCAGCCTGAGCCGGAGACAGGAATGTTGTGGGTGTTTCAACCTGTTCAATACTTGTTTGATTATTGTCGTTCCACGCTAATAAAGTGGTCGAACAAATTGAACTCTGTTCTTATTTATAATCAAACAACTTGATGCAGTCGAGTAAGGATCGTCGGTGCTGAGGAGGACACGACTGGGTGAAAACGGACCACGAGAACGTCGACAGTGAGTTTGGATTTCTCGGGTTCTGTACATATCATCGTACATTCGCCCCCAGGACACTGTACACACGTGTGCATCACCGAAAATAGAACGTTTACTCCAGAATAACTGTTCCTATGGCGCCGGTGGAAGCAGAGTGCCCGATCGAGGGTTGTGACTATATGGCTACACACGCAGAGGCGGCAGTGGTGGCCGCCATGTTAAGTGTACACGCCACTGTGCACGTCGCCGCCCCCAGGGCGGCGAGCTCGAATGCCAAGATGGAGAAACTCAAGCGTCCCTCCATAGCACTGGCCGGAACGGGCGAGGCCTGGTCGTACTTCATAACCCGCTGGGGCGAATACAAAACAGGTACTAAGCTTGTCGGACCCGACATAGTCGCGCAGCTACTGGAGTGCTGTGAGGAGGAGCTGAGAAAGGACCTCACTCGCGCGGAGGGTCGGAGCCTCATGGGCAGCGATGAAGAAGACGTCCTCGCCGCCATGAAGGCGCTCGCCGTCCGGACGGAGAACACGATGGTAGCTCGAGTGGCCCTGTCTAACATGCGGCAGGGACACGAGGAGCCCGTCCGGTCGTTCCACGCCCGCATCAAGGGGCAGGCAGACACGTGCAAGTATGAAATGAAGTGCACCAAGGCGGGGTGCGATCAGGTCAACGACTTCACAGAAGAGATATTGCGCAACGTGGTTGCCCGTGGCATCGCGGACCAAGCAATACAACTTGACCTACTCGGTGAGAAGAACCAGGACATGCCATTAAAGGACATGATAGAGTATATCGAGGCCAAAGAGTCTGGAAAACGCTCGGCATCGCACCTGCTTGACACTCAGAGCACGGACGCGATCAGTAGTTCGTATCGGCGGGGAAAGCGACAGGACGTCCGCGCCAGAGTAGGAGCCAGGCCGGAAAAACGGAAGGCCAAGCCCGAAGGAGTATGCATCTACTGCGGCGAGGTGGGCCACGGCAAAACGCCTCAATGGCACGCCAGACGCGCCGAGTGCCCCGGATACGGTAAAAAGTGCCGGAAGTGTGACCGCCAGAATCACCTCGACAAGGCGTGCCTGGGCGGCCGATCGGCAAGACCCCCATCTAAGGAGACCGATGGGATGTACGACGAGCAGACGGCAGCCTTCGTCGAGCTATGCACGGTCACCATGGCCAGCACAGAGGACGAAATGCGCGCGCTTCCCCTCGCTCACCACCTGTACGATGATATGTGCGATAAGTGGATGAAACGCATATCCGACCCGCAGCCATACGTCAACCTCTCACCAACAAGCGCGAGGATTACAAAGCGCTGGGTTTTAACCTCCTGAAACACACCCGCGCGGTAACCCTACTCGCTATGGCAGACACGGGGTGCCAGAGCTGCCTGATCGGCATTAAAGTCATCCAACAAATGGGCCTGAGTACTGAGGACCTCATACCTGTATCCATGACCATGAAGGCCGCAAACAACAAAGGAATTCGTATCCTCGGAGCCGTGGTAGTCAGATTCGCCGGTAACAGTGACGACGCTCGGAGATTGGAGACGCGCCAAATCGCGTACGTGACGGACTCTTCAGACCGCATATTCCTCTCCCGCGCGGCCTGCATGGACCTGGGAATGATCTCGGACAGATTCCTGACACTCGGAGAGGTGAATCTGACGACCTCGGAATTGTGCGACTGCCCGCGACGTGTGGAGCCGCCGACCAAGCCGACCGCACTCCCCATGCCAGCGACCGAGGCCAACAGAGAGGCACTACAGTCACATTTACTCAGGATGTATGCTCAGAGCACATTCAACACGTGCCCACACCAGCCACTACCGAGGATGACCGGCCCGCCACTACGTCTTATGCTCAGTGAGAACGCGACACCGGTTGCCCATCACACTCCCATCGCCGTGGCCATACATTGGCAAGATGAGGTAAAAGCAGGCCTCGACCAGGACGTTCGGCTCGGCGTGTTGGAGGAAGTACCCGTCGGCACGCCGGTGACATGGTGTCACCGCATGGTAATTTGCGCGAAAAAGAATGGCAAGCCGCGACGCACCGTCGACTTTCAGGCCTTGAACAAGCATGCGTTCCGCGAGACCCACCACACCCAATCCCCATTCCACCAGGCGAGACGCGTACCTAACGGGAAGCGCAAGACAGTATTCGACGCATGGAACGGTTACCATAGCGTCCGCCTACACGAGGACGACCGCCACAAGACGACCTTCATCACTCCATGGGGGCGCTACCGGTACCTATCTGCTCCACAAGGGTATATGGCATCGGGGGACGGTTACTCACGACGATACGATGAGATCGTCGCGGACATTGGTAACAAGACCAAGTGCGTAGATGACACGCTACTATGGTCAGACACGATTGAGGGGAGCTACTTCCAGGCGGTCCAATGGCTGGATATATGCGGCCGGAATGGAATCATCCTCAACCCGGAGAAGTTTGTCTTCAGCGCACCCACGGTGGACTTCGCGGGCTTCACCATCACCATGACCGACATGCGACCGTGCAGCCGCTACCTGGAAGCAATCCACGATTTCCCACAACCGCGTAACATCACCGATGTCAGATCGTGGTTCGGGCTTGTCAACCAGGTGGCATACGCCTTTAGTATGGCCGAACGAATGCAGCCATTCCGGAAGCTCCTGAAAAGTGGAGAACGCTTCCAGTGGTCCATGGAGTTAGAGGACATATTCCGCGAGTCGAAAGACGTGATCGTACAAGAAATCGAACACGGTGTCCGCATATTTGACAAAACTAAGCCAACATGCATCGCCACGGACTGGTCGAAGGAGGGAATTGGATTCTGGTTGCTTCAAAAGCACTGCCGATGCGTGCCAGTTAGACCATTCTGCTGCACTGATGGATGGAAAATAACCCTGGTCGGCAGCAGATTTACACACGCAGCAGAATCCAGATACGCGCCCATAGAGGGCGAGGCTCTCGCAGTCGCGGACGCCTTGGACAAGGCGCGCTACTTCGTACTGGGCTGCGAGAACCTGATCGTTGCGGTAGACCACAAACCACTGCTGAAACTCCTTTCGGACAGAGCACTTGACGACATACCCAACCCCCGCCTCAGGAACCTCAAGGAGAAGACCCTGCGTTATCGCTTCCGCATCATACATATCCCGGGCATGAAGAACAAGGCGGCAGATGCCATGTCGCGCAGGCCAGTTGGCACCACGCGACCTCCACTCACGAACCTTCCAGATGACAATGCCACCATAGCGACCCACCTCCAACCAAGCACGCACACCGACGTCCTGTCCCTCCTACGCCAAACTGAGCCGGAGTATGACGACGACGTCGAGGAGGACAACCTGGCATGGTGTGCCGCGGGCCTCGAATCATTGCGATCAGTAACATGGGATCGCGTCAGGGAAGCCACCAGCAGCGATGGTGATATGCACATATTGGAGGGAATGACAATGAACGGCATCCCCGACTCAAAAATCGAGATGCCAGAGACAATTCGCGACTATCACCAGTACCGCGAGAACATTACATCGACAGATGGAGTGATCCTATACAAGGACCCAGTAGTAATACCACCCTCACTCCGCGGCGATGTGCTGAGCGCCCTACACGCTGCCCACCAGGGCGTATCAATGATGACCGCCCGCGCAGAATCCTCTGTATTCTGGCCAGGCATGTCGGCCGACATCAGCGCCACTCGGAAAAACTGCGAACACTGCCACCGGATGGCACCATCACAGCCTGGAGCGCCACCAACTCCACCTATTCCGGTCGTTTACCCCTTTCAGGCAGTGTGCTCGGACTTCTTTGTACACAGGGGTGCACACTACCTTGTGACAGTGGACAGATACTCGAACTGGCCGATCATCTCAAAGTCGACGGGTGGCGCCGCCGGACTCATAAACCACTTACGTCGCGCCTTCGTGACGTACGGGACACCAGAAGAGCTCGCGTCGGATGGGGGACCGGAGTTCACCTCCACCGAGACCAGGTCATTCCTGCACAGATGGGGCGTACACCACCGCTTGTCATCGGTGGCCTTCCCTCACAGCAACTGTCGCGCGGAGATTGGAGTTAAGACAATGAAACGACTTATCACGGACAACACCAGCCCGCAGGGAGAACTTGACACTGACGCTGTGCGGAGAGCGATACTACAATATCGTAACACGCCTGACCCTGACACGAAGATCTCCCCGGCAATGTGTGTCTTCGGCCGCCCGATACGCGATTTCATCCCAATTATCCCCGGGAAGTACAGACCGCACGACACTTGGCATGAGACCCTGAAAGCGAGGGAGAGGCCCTCCGCAAACGTCATATCCGCACAGCCGACACCTGGGCAGAACACACCAAACGCCTTCCGCCACTTGCTGTAGGGGACCTAGTCCGCGTACAGAACCAGACAGGATTCCACCCCAAAAAATGGGACAAGACAGGCAGTATCGTGGAGGTACGCCAACACGACCAATACGTGATCAAGATCGACGGCTCGGGCAGAGTCACACTTCGGAACAGGAAATTCCTGCGCAAGTTTAGCCCAGTTCGCAATGACCAGCTGCCACCCCGGTCTATCTATGATGATCTAGCAACCCGCATCACTGTACCTGCACCCGTTGTAACACCGCAACTGCCTGACCTCGACAGCGAACCCGTGACATCTGCGACGCCAACGGGGCCCACGCCGGCACTGACGTCAGTATGCACACCCCAGCGCAAGACGACACACGTTTCAGACACGCCAGCAGCACCAGGACGAGGCACACCGAGGCGCGCGATCCTTCAGACGCCACCATCGGCCCCTGAAACCCCGAGAGCCCCATCCCCACTGGGGCCCGATGTGACACCACCAGCACCAGCAATAGGTCAACGCCGATCCACCAGAGCGACCAGCGTGCCTGCCTGGCACAAGGACTACTCCATGGAATAGTCACACGATGGGCGATATAAACTTTTGTTCATTCATTAAACTTAATATTTTCTCAGCCTTTATCTATTAACATAATAAAGACTCGGAGGGAGATAGAGAACATTGTACTTTACGGTACTTCTACATATCGACGGTCCCCTGTGCCAGTGCGCATGCGCAGCCTGACCCGGAGCCAGGGATGTTGTGGGTGTTTCAACCTGTTCAATACTTGTTTGATTATTGTCGTTCCACGCTAATAAAGTGGTCGAACAAATTTAACTCTGTTCTTATTTAACGGCACAGGGTGCAGTCATCAACAAATAAATAAAGAGGATATTCCAGAGTCAGAGAGATTTGCCCAAATGTCATCACTTCAGAAAGAGTTTCCTGAAATCCTCTCCTCTGTCTGCGTTTGTTATGAAATCCTGAAAATTCCTCGCAGTGATTCGGCATTTTTTTTTTTTCGTGGAGATCGACTGGAGCTTTCTGATGTTGAATGTGATACACCGGAATGATCATCATGACCTTGTGAGTTGAGTACGTGAATTAACTACAAAAAAAATAATCAGTTAGAATTCCCATGTTTTAAACGTACGCTGTGTTGAGGTATATAAAGCAGCTTAATATGTCCTTCTACCACGGCGCGGCATTCGAATTACAAAATACATAGATCACAAAAATAATGACAACATTGTAACAAAGCACATATTAAGGAACACTAATAATAGTTACAACAATAATAAGAATAGTAGAATCAAATGGCAATAATATCTATATATTAATACTGAAGGACCAATTTTGTGCTCCTCCTCGCGGTCGCGTCACGTTTTTCTCGGTACTGTGACCTGGACTGAAAGAAACTTCGTACCTGTAAGAGTGCATCGCACATAGTGGCAATAGTGAACCTTCAACTCTGAAGCAGAATAAACACTTTTCATTGAGACGGGGGTGAGGAGTGAAGAGGCGGAGGCGGGGGATGAAGATACGACGGCAGGGAGTGAAGAGGCGGGGGGGGGGGCAAGGTAAGCAAATTTTTGGGCAGGGGTAAGGAAATTGAAAGCGGGAGACGGGGGAGGGGGGAAATGAGGCGGAGGATGAGTGGGCGGGGGCTGGGGTGAATTAGGCGGGGTTGAGTGTGAGGGGTGGACGGGGCGGGGGCAAGTGGGGCGGGGAATCAAGAGATGGGGGTGAGGGAGTGAAGAGGCGTGGCCGGGGTAATTAAATTTTTGGGCGGGGGTAAGAAAATTGAAGGCAGGGGCAGGGTATGAGTATACGGGGGGGGGGGCAAGCACACCCTGTTCAGTCCATGTCCCTCGAGTGTGGGTGAGCTGGTGAGGGTGGTTGAATGAACAGAATCCGTCTGTGACAGGGTTTCGGCTAGTATGTATAATTCCAGGTGTGTGTGTGTGTGTGTGTGTGTGTGTGTGTGTGTGTGTGTGTGTGTGTGTGTGTGTGTGTGTGTGTGTGTGTGTGTGTGTGTGTGTGTGTGTGTGTGTGTGTGTGTGTGTGTGAGATCGCTGTTTCTCAACAACCACTGGTCTGATCTAATTTAAACTTGCCAAGTATATTTCTGGGGACCTGAGTATGTGCATTATCAAGGTTTGATATTAATCGGACAAGTGGTTCCCAAGTTATGGCCATTTATTTACCAAACCAATGACAGGACACGTTGCTACGTGGGCGTGGCCGATGGGGGAAGAGATCCTCAGCCGCGTTCCCCATTTCGGGTTACAAGGTATGGACTTCTGGATAGTAATGACTTCGTGTATTCTAATAATTTCTCGATTTCTTATCCGCATGTATAGATAAACACAATGCCCCAATCCAGTCGTCGTTAACGAGAGCGAAGGAACGGCCTGTGATGTTTGAAGGTTTTTTTTTTTTCTCTTCTCTTCTGTTTGTGTTTTTCCTTGCAATGACATTGCGAAAAGGCAAAATACGTTGGCTCTAATTGAATAATTGGCTATTAAAACTAAATTGCGAATAATCATAACTGCGATATGCGAACTTCCGGGCCACGCACGTACGGGCACGCGAGAGCGAAGGAATGGCCTGTGTGGTTGTTGTTTCTGGCTTGCGGTTTGAAAGTTTTTTTTGTTTTGTTTTTTGCACGTACGGGCACGTACGGCCATGCACGTACGGGCACGTACTAGTAATAATAATGAACATATAATCTCAGCGCTGGCCCAAGTACATTTGGGCCTAGTGTCGAGTGAAAGGCAAGCTCATGCTCAAGCAGTTCACCAGGCAGGTGTGCAACCAGGCAGTGAAGAGCAAGGAAATTTGGTCCGTCTGGCCAACAGGCCCACGAGTTCACTATAAAACAATTGGAGCTTTCTCATGTTTATTTTTCCATGTACGAATTTGCTGCTCTGTGTACGGACAAGGGGCTCCGTGTTCAGTGACAAATAAATCCCAGAAAACAGCTTTCAAAGATATCTTAACGAAGCAAACACAATGAAAAAAGGCGAACATGTTGGGAATGTATCTTCAGCGAGAATTGCCAATGTCAATAAAAGCCTTCAAACATGGACATGAGGCTTTTGATGGATAACAATGACGTGAATGAATTCCAGATGAATGCAGTACAACCATCATGTTCATTTTGTACAAACTTGGGCACGGTGTAGGTCAATAAGATACACACACACACACACACACACACACACACACACACACACACACACACACACACACACACACACACACACACACACACACACACACACACACACACACACACACACACACACCTCCAAATTAGACACCCATGTCCATAAGCAAACACAGTGTGTGAGTTGTACAAACATTCACTGATCTAGCACATGTACTACGTGGAAATAATACGCTTTTGCGGTTTTTGGCACCGGATTCAAAATACCACTTAGATTTATAAAGCGAAAAGCTCCAAGAATTCTTCCTTCCTGCAGCAAATTTTAAAATAGGATTTAAACCATTTTCCAGATCGGCTGTTTTCGTGCTGGTGGTCAGGTGGTGTGGGTAAGATACTGCCAGATGGACTCTCACGAGGTGGGGTTCGCCGCTGTTGCAGAATCATTGTCGGACAAGGAGAGACATCTATATATTACGTTCTTAAAATGGTTGACTCAATTTGTCGTCGGCCCCTGCCCCTCCGTATCCCATATATACACGTCCCCTTCACTCTCCCCCCTCTTTTACCCACATCTTCCAACATCCTTACTCTCCGACCGCCACCCGTCCCTCCCACGTCTCACTGTGCGTATTCAATTAATGGATAACTACGGGGAAGCGTGGCATGTGGAGTCCAAGCAGGTCAGGTGAGCCAAGCAGTGTCTGCTGACCCAATTCACAAGCCAAGCCACGTGACCAGGCCCTCTGCAGTTAATAGCATATAACTTGGTCATACTTTCAAAACTGTTTCAATTAAATGAAGAAGTTTTAGAAACCCCTCCTGCTTTATTCTCATTTTTCAAAGCAAGAGAGCATTCTTGGATGACACAGTATTCTTTTTCCATTATTTCCTTATAATGGTGGAATATTAAAAAAAATTATTATTCCCCCCCCCACCCCCCACTCTGTACCTTCATATTATGCCATGACAAACTTCACCCACTCCAACCTCCACCTCCTCATAACCTGCTTTGCTACCTTCCCTACTTTTCCCCAACTTCAATAACAACTCACGAGGACAATTATCCAAACCACCTTCAGGTCCCAATTCACTATCTGGCGAGATATGTCCGCAGAAATACATTCTGTGGAATTCCCACTCTCAAGTGATTGCGAGTTGCCTCGTTGTGTTAACAAATAATCCTAAATAGTCCTGGATGCAGCCTAAAGTGTTGCAAAAAAGTTGATGTGCAGGGATTTTCAAATAGTTTTTGCAATCTTTGAACATAAAATGTCAAAATTATTTTGGTTAGACATTTGCACGATGGGACATTTTCAGGATGACAGCCATTTTCAAAAAAGGCTGTTTCCAACACTCAAATCACCAAAATTTCAACATCTTATTGTATGAAAAGGACTGATAAAGTGATATTTTGCCTTTTCAAGCTGCAGGACAAAGGAATGCATAAATGATGAGACTCTCGCATTATGCAATTTCCAATATGACCGCCGCCAGTTCAGCAATGTGATGGTTTAACCAAACCGTTGCTTAAGAACTGAACAATATTTTGATTTAACAATTTTCAATTGAATTATTTATGTACAGATATTATTTATGTACAGGTACAGATATTTATGTACAAACTTCAGTTCTTGACATGGTATCTTTATTTTCAACTTGCAGCTACGTCTTTCTAAGCCTGTAGTAGATACATCTCGCTTTCCTACAGGAGTGCTGGAGACATCTTGGAATAGGACCATTGCCGTGTCATGTGTGCTGGACTTTCCAGAGAGTGAGGAGCTGTCCTCAAAATCAAAGTTATCGAAGGCGCCGACGGTAAAGCCACTACTGCAGAAGTGACTGGGAATTGGCGTGCTGGTCCTTTCACATGACTTTATGGCATATGATGAGAGTAGATTTCTGCTCCTGGTAAGATCAGTGGAGCTAGTTGACAGACCGAGACGATTGAACGATGTAATCAGTTCTTTGCTTTTACATTTATCATAGATACTGTGGGCTGTCGTCATGTGTAGAGGTGTTTTTCTTTGTCCATGGAACATTTCATAGTATATTATCTAGAACAGGCTGTAGTTTAACTGTGTATCGGCTTTGAGCAGGTTTGTTGTCATTACAACCAGCGTCAGTCTCATTGTCATCTTTCTCAATATCTACTTGGTGAACTTGTAGGAGATGAGACTTGTTAATTTTGAATAGTGATGAGAAAAATGTGAGTAGAACATCAGGCATTTTAGTTTTTTTCCCATGATAGTCGAAGTTCGGTGGCATCACAAAACTTGTCCTGGAGATTGAAGTCAATGTTCTGTATGTTTCGTCTGATGATATCACCAGCTTCTTTAACAGCATCATGAGATCTGATTTTTGCTGCCAGTTGTTCTGTGCTTATTTGAGAAGAGAATACCAGCATTGGTTCGTTCTTTCTTTTGGATTCACAGAAGGTTATTGTCTCCTGGTATGTCTTGATCAAGAAACCTTTTTATTTCATTGTTGTATAGGTTTACCTCATCGTCAAAACTCATCATCAGTTCCTTGATATCCATAGCCTGCCTCAAGAAGAGGGTCTAAGATATCTTTAGCCCTTTTGAATAATTCGAATTTCTTTGATGGTGGCCTTTGTCGATCATGTTGTGAGATTTCTCTCTGGTACTTTGCTATGTATGCTTTCATACATTTGCCATGAGCAAAAATGTCAGCGGCAAAGATCTTCTGGTCACTGTCGAGATCTGCGATCCGTTCGAAAACAGTGTCTTTATAGTAAACTGCAGCAGCCAAGAAATTGTTTGCCCTCTTTTCCTCACATATCCTGAACTTCTTCCTTGCTTTTGTGCCTTTCTCTGTTGTTGTTGTTGTTGTTGTTGTTGAACCACAGACTATGCAAGGAAGTTCTTGGTTAGATAATCTGGCATCACTTGCTGATGGACATGCAGTTGAGGATGATCTCCTAGCTCGTTTTGTAACTGGTGAGTTAGGATCTGATGTACCACTCTCTTCTTCCTCACTCGTATTACCATCGAACGGTTGCACTATGTATTCGATCTAATGTCTTCTTAAGAGTGTAACTTTTATAACAGTCATTGTCCATGTGATAATAGAATTTCTCAGTTTCTGGGATTAACTTTAGCCGATTGAAGACATCATCTTTTCTCAAAGCTGCCGCCTCTCGTAACCGTTTCTTTCCACCGTCAGTTGAGGTAAGCTTTGTACTTTTTCTCTTTTGACACACGATGCATCTGTCCTTCTGGAGTGGACTACTTTCGCTGACTTTCAGAAGAACCGCTGGGATTGAAGCTTCTTTTGACGCCATGATGTGAATATCTGCAAAGATAAGGCATCAAGTTAGTTCTCAGTGATTAAGCTTGCCTGGCGTATTTACTTTGACAACTTTAGAGCACATACATATTAAGACAGATCTGCGACCTCACAACATAGTTAGTGTAGGTAGACCCCCCAAAAAAATAATTTGAATTTTGAATTTGAAAATTCAACTTTGAATGGTTTTTACAGTAACCTAAAATTAATATTTTTCCGACCCAAAAATGTCTGATTACATCAAAATGGTCATTTTAACAGGGGTATTTTTGAGTTATTGGAGGTAATTTATGATAATTTCACATTTTTTTTCAAAATGGCCACCAGAATGAAAATGTCCAAAGAGTGAAATGTCTTCCCAAATTAATTTATTTCATGAGCTACCGTAGAACCTTTTTCTGCAGTAAAACTGGATGCACAACCACTTCTTTACGGATAGGTAGCCTGGATCCTGGACTAAAATTAGTTATTCTTTGTGTTGCAAATACCAATCCAACATTAAAATGAAATGACGACGAAACAATGTTTCATTCACAATCTCGCAAGATTCTGTCATTATCCAAGATGCCATCGAAAATAAAAGGATAGGAGCTTAAGCCCAGCGAGTAATCAAACGAGCTAATACTGCATCATCCATCAGCCCAGACATGTTTCTTCAAACCATCTGGAGAATAGTCCAGCGGAAATGTGAAAAGCATGTTGTGGTGTCATTATGAAGTTGTTGTTTTTTGGGGGGTTGATTCATCATCTCTGAGCTATCCTGAATCAGAATCAGCCGGGTGCCAGACTCGCACCCTTGAGGAATTCTTTTTAGAGGCGAAAAACAAAATGGCCACCACTGACTTTCAATAAATTCTGTTTTGGGCTATATCTTCACTTCTAATGCACTTATAAACACAATTTTGGTGTCTACGACTATGTTTTCATGGTCAAGGAATCCGGTAATGATAAAATTGAAGGTGTATATATAAGAGCTGTCTCATATTTTAATATGAAAAATGGCTATTTTGCAGTTCCACTGATCACTTCGAGTAAGAAATTGAATTTGATGAACCCTCAAATATTAATACTATGTACAATAATAGTCAATGACAGCTGAAGTAACTTATTTGCAATGATCAATGAATTGATGATTATATTGAAATACAATTTTTACACAAATATATCCGGATACATGTGGATAGTTGACTATGACTTTGGGTTATGTTTTAAACTAAGTATGTACATGTATATGATTTTGAAATTACCTTTTATTTTTAGGCAAACAAATATTAACTTTGTTAAGGATGCAATGTTCTACATTATGTTCAATCTTCGTCATCGTTGTCGTGATTAGCAGCTACTGCCCTTGTCTGTTCGTTACACCAGTCTGATCCAGCATTACAACTGCAAAACAATGAACATGACATCTGTGCTGCCACACAACCACACCTCCCAGTGGAACATGGCTGGCTGGTGGAGTATCCACACTTGTCAGCTGCAGAATGGTGACTGGTGCAGCAGACACATCAGGTGGAAGTGTGGTTGGACACAACGTCGCACCGTCCTCACATTATTGCCATCCATACTTGATGGGATCCAAGTTCGGAGGGTCTGACTAAGTAGCCGATTTCCATATAATGACTTGATGATGAGCGCGATGTACATGTTGAACAAAGGCATCATGCGATAGGGGCAACGACTTCAATTTCGGAGCAGAGGTAATCTTGGAGTTGGCCATCTTAGACTTCCACAACTGACACCAGTGTCTGGACATATCACCTTCGACTTTGGAACCATAACAGGCAGCAATGAAGGTAGTTGCCTCAGATATCATCTTTTCCTCGTCTGCTTCCAGCTGACCAAGTAAGGTGGGATGATGTCCACCCATTCGTACCTTCAGCACTGTGGCCTTTCCAATGCCAAACAAATATGACACAGTATCGCATACGGTCAGAGCATGTACAGCAGGCAGATATTTGGCGATGCTTTTGTGTTTCAGTGCTGTTTGGCGAATGTCTACATTCGCCCTCCTAGCACACGGACTCTCCATGCTCACTTCCACAGTCATCTTTTCCTCGAGGTAGAAATGAATCATCAGGACAAAGACATCTGTATCGTCGCAGACCACTTTGATTTGTGTCACCACTGACACCTGACAATTCTAACTAAGTGATGGATGATGATGACATCTGCTTCTTCATGGTGTTTTCAGATCCTGTCTCTGGAGAGTGGAATTGTTCCATACTTGTACTGGTGTAGGATCTTTTCCGGTGATCACCAGTTTGGTCTGGTTGTCCACAATGTGGGTCATCAGATACTGACAGATCAAATTGATCAGTTGTACTTTGTTGTCAACTACATTTAGGACCACTTTTTGCGCTGGAAGTGTTGTGTGAAAGTTGAGTTGATGTTTTCGACTTGAATCATGACCTGCGCGACTGGATCTCATCATTTGTTTCGTGCTAATTTTGATGTACCTGTCGAAAATCAGGTATACGTCACAACACTCCAGGTGGTATTTGATGGTTCCCATGAAGTTGATCACGTAATCCTCAACTGTACCATTTGTGGGCCAATGTACAGTCCATACCATGGCGCATCCATCGATGATGACAGCATCTGGAATACCTTGAATTCGACTTGATTGCTCAACTTTGAGTTTCGTCTTCAGGATTGCTTTTAACTGAGCCCGCATCACACTGCTCTCATCAAACAAGAAGGCTGGGACAGGGGACAGTTCGTAAGAGAGGACATCCTTGATATCAATATCCCTGTATTGTTGGAGACATATGACTCAGGTGTAGATCAATTAGGTATCATATACTGGCCTTCCATCCAGCTTGATGCTCTTTTTGGTCGAATTCATCAGGTCACTTTCTTGGTTAGTGTCTTGTTGAAGCTTGTTGGCCATCCAGATTCAAATTCCGCCATCTGTTGTCATCCAATCTTGAGAGAATCATCAACGTTTACCTTGTCTGTCGCATGAAACATAGTAGTAGACACCAAAATTGTGTGTGTCAGTGCATTAGAAGTGAGGATATAGCCCAAAACAGAATTTATCCAAAGTCGGTAGTGGCCATTTTGTTTTTCGCCTTGAAAAAAAATTCCTCAAGGGTGCGAGTCTGGCACCCGGCTGATTCTGATTCAGGATAGCTCAGAGATGATGAATCAACCAAAAAACTTCATAATGACGCTAAAGCATGCTTTGCCCTGAAATGGCTGTTTGGCATCTGGACAAAAGAGTGAAATACATTAATGGAAGCAAAGATGGAGGGAGGCCCATCGTCCCCATGCTTGTCTGCCGCAATGAAACCCTCTGTCTGAACAAAGATAAGGCTTTGACTCTGGGAAAACACTTTTCTAACATTATTGGAGACATCAATAATGACTTTGAGTTAAAGTTATGTAAACTCCAATTTGTGATCCAACACAAAGCCATCATCAGTGACTCCTGTTCTATAAGGTCCATGCTTAATCTGGACTTCTCACTTCGGGAACTCAAGCAAGCTATCCGAAAGTCAAAGAACCGTGGTCCTGGTCCCAGCCACCTTACCGACTTGTTGTTAAAGTACATGAATGATAGGGTGTTTGGAGTGCTACTTTAACTACTTAACAAGGTTTGGTCTTCAGGAAAACTTTCCTCTGACTGGAAACACTCCATCGTCATTCCTAAAGTCAGAAAAGATCCCTCAAACATCCTCTTACTGAACAATTGCTCTCATTTCTGTTGTAAGTTAAAATCTAAAAAAAGAATAGTCCCAACTGGGACAGATGCTCATCTCCAAATGGAGCGAAGTCTTAGTTGGGCTGCATGAGGTGATAAAGAGGATTTTAGGGGTCTATGGGTTCTATTGGGTCTTAAGGAGTTAAAAGGGGTCAAAAGTGTCAAAAAGGTCTTAAAAGGACTAAAAGAGACTATAAAGAACTAAAAAGAATGAAAACGACTGTCCCTCACCCCAACTCTATCCTCCCATCCTTCTTTCTTTCTCGTTCTTCAAAGAAAGAGGGCATTAACGACATTAAGAGGTTAAAATTTAATACGTGATCAAATTAAATTAAGTGGTTAAAATTTAAAAATGAGGAAACCGATGATGGAATCTCACCATATGTGATGGACATCTATATTAATATTTTGGCACGCCCCTTTCTTTGTTCCACCATCAGATTTTTGTTACTGCATGAAATGAAACAAGATTTGGCACATATACTAATGATAGTATTGTCTTCCTTAAGAGGCCCCTCAAAATTCGTTTTGATGCATTTTCACAAACTCCAACGGATTCCATTCAAATTCGGTACGATTATGGCTTTTGGTGCAACTTAGGTCATTGGCTATAAATTTTTTCCATAACACTTCCGATATTCGAAAAAATCGATAAATCCATATCCCTTATGGGGTTTTCCATTCAAATTCACTCAAGTCTAAGGCCTACGGGGGACGCAAATTTCCACTTTGCCCCGGGCGCTGTTTACCTCCGCTACGCCAAGCTGTTAGGGTTAGGGTTTGGGTTAGTGTTAGGGTTAGCTACCCTAACCCCTAACCGCTAACCCCTAACCGCTAACCCCTAACAGCTATTCAGGAAATTTGCAAGAAAGCCCGAGCAACGCCGGGCATTACTACTAGTACAAACATAGATTACATTTTGAGTTAATGCACAAAAATGAATGGAGCCCTATTTAAATTTCCATCCAGGTGGTGAGACAATTAGCGAATTAACTCAAAATGTATTCTTTGTTTGTATGTCCATCACATATCATGAGATTCTGTTATCAATGTTTTTTCCTCAGAGCTAATTATCTCACCACCTTGATGGGAATTAAAAACAGGTCTTCATGAGTTCATAGACGTCATGAATCATCATGCCGAGTTTCAAAATGATCCATTGAGCTATTTATTGGGGTCGGGAACGCCCCCCCCCCCCCAAGAAATGTTAATGGACTCACTGACTGACTGGCAGAAGGAAGGACTGACTGACTGACTAAAGGACACCGTTAAGGCTTTAACAGCTACTCTTGACATTTTTGTAGACGAGCTAACAATGGAGATGATTATCAATGAACGTCTGGTTTTCTTTCTGAAAAATTACAACTTGCTGTACAAATACCAGAGCGAGTTCAGAAAGGGACGTTCTACCATTGATCAGTATTGCTTCACTTGCCAATGACATCAGGAAATCTTTAAACAACCATGAGTCACTTTTTGGAGTATTGCATGATATTCACAAGGTGTATGACAGTTTGGAAAGAATCCCTCCTTTATAAGGTACTCGCAGGTTTACCCGGCATTGCCAGTGCTGTTCTTATCCTGTTGGTATTTTGGAGAAGTAACAATTTTTAATTTTTTTGGGGGGACCTGAAACACTTCCTGACACCCACTAAGGTATGGGGTCAGGGATCATTTAATATTACTTTTGACGTAGCTACAAAGGCTTACACACTATCGAGCAATTTATTTATTTATTTTTCCCTTCAAAATTTTCAAACCCTGTGCCCCCATATTTCTCATGGATAGAGGCATCCCTCAGGGTAGCAGTTTAATTCCCACATAATTTAATATTATGATTAATGATGCAGCTTCTCCATCAAGGTCTCATGGTAAGATATCTCTGTTTCCGGATGACATTGCTATGTGGATCCAAAGCAGCAATGTATCTCAAAAAACAACGACGCTGATATTTGCAGAACTGAGCAGTGGGTCCAAAAATGGAGATTTCCGATTTCTTGATCGAAGTCCAAACTCATCATTTTCACTCGAAAAGGAAGGTCAAGGACATATCAATTCCTCTGATGCATCATACTTAGCTCATCTATGACTAAGTCGAGAAGCTGTTAAAGTCATAACGATGTTCTTCAGTCATTCTTTCCTCCCTTATAAGCGGCTCAACAGATCGTTTTGAAACTCTTGGCATGATGATTCATGAGTTTGATGTACAAAACTAAAAAAAACTATTTAAATTTCCATCCAGGTGGTGAGATAATAAGCTAATTAACTCAAAATGTAATCTGCTTGTTTGTAAGTCCATCACATATCACGAGATTCGGTCATCAATGTTTCCTGTTATTTAATCTTAACCTCTGAATTTAAAATTTAACTTGATCATTATTTTATTCGATCGCTGAATTAAATTCTAACCACTTAATGTCCTCTTGTTTTGAAGAATGGAAAAGAAAGGGTGAGGGGAGGAACGAGAGTTGGGGTGCAGGCAGAGAGGGAACAGTCCTTTTGTCATTGTTAGTCGCTTTTCGTCATTTAAGACCCTCACTATCACTCAATGTAGTGCAACTACGACCACCCTCCATTTGAAGACACGCGTCTGCTCCATGTGGGACTATTCATTTGGAATTGCATTCGATAAGGGCCTAACTTGGAACTCCCATATGAGAAAATTCGCTGTCAAATGTGCAATAGGCCTTAATCTTATATGAAGCCTATCCAGTACAGCTTGGGTAGCGCATCAGGAAAGTCTTCTACTTTCATATAAAGTCCTTAACCATTCTCAGTTTGACTATGGCAGCCAGGCCTTTTGGGACATGTCCAAAACTGACTGCAAAACAAGAAAAAGAACAATCAGAGATTGCAGACCCTTGCCAGGACTCGTTTTGTGTGGCATTTGTGGACTGGTGTTATGTAATGAATAAGAGACATCACTAGAACTGCCACTTTATAACTCCTGGAAGTGATGACTGGGTACCAAGACATCCCGCTTTGATCGGACACCTGACCCGGACCCATGACGTTTTTCATTATTATTCAATTGAATTCAGAACAGGATTAAAATAAATTCAATTCAAATCAAATGGAAGACCAAATAGGTACAGTACTGCATTGGAGTAATCAGAAGGAACTCAAATAAGCAAAAAGAAAAGATGAAATAATCAGGAGGAAACTGGATAGGATTTGCATTTCAGTTGCTACTACTGTACCCTCAAACCCATCCAGGCACAGCCAAGTGATCTTTATTTTTTTTAAAAAAGTACCCACATTAAAGAAAATGAAATATTCTGGCTGCCAGACAATGTGTCCGATCAAGTTGAAAATTAACAAATATATTCCCCACCACTACTACATCATAACTTTGAAGTTTCACGTCGATTGATGAAGCGGTTTAAGATAATTTTTTAAGGATTTTCCTTCAGTACAATATGGCTGCCAAACCATGTGACCTTTCAATTATTCCTTAACAAGGTACAGCATTGCCTTGGGGAACATTTACGTGAAGTTTCCCTTCGATCTGTCCAACTGTTCTGGAGAAGATTTTTATATGTTTTCGGGTAAATCCCATGTGGCTGCCAAACCATGTGACCTAGGATGTCATATGTGTGAATCTTTTGTTCCTCATGGATAGGCGGTCATATGTGTAAAGTTTCGCCTCAATCTGTTCAGCCATTTCAGAGAAGAAGATTTTTGAAGGTTAAAAAAAACAAAAAAACAATATGGCTACCGAATCACGTGACTGATGACATCATCAAAAAAATTTGTGGAACATTTTATCCTTAGATGACCCTCAAAACTTTTCATACTGATCGGATGTAGCGTTCTACAAATGCCATGATGACGTCATTTAAAAAATCACACTTGTGCCCCATGAGGAGGACTTGCCATGTGCGAAGTTTTATTTTTTTTCCTGGGTGCAGTTTCAGAGATACAGATGTCCAAAGTTTTTCTGTTTTTCCAACATAGCTGCCACACCACGTGACATATGGCATCACAATTGTCAATAAAAACATTCTACATGAGTCGTTGCATCAATGTGAAAACTTCGTCTCAATCCGACAAGCGGTTGCGGAGAAAAACATGAAAGTTCTGTGCAGACAAACAAACAAATGAAATTGCTCGTTGAGCAAGGAATTGCCAGAATAACTTTGTCATATCTTCATGATCTCTGAAAAAACAAAAACCTGGAAATCAATTTCGTTCTTGTAAGTCGATAGTGCTACTGTTTGAGTTATAGCACTTAGTTTGGTCATGATCATAACTTGGAAGTCAATCGGACTTGAAATGGCGTTTTTATCGCAATTTGAAAGTTTTGACATTCGACCCCCGACCGCTAAGAAGGGTGTTGGTGTGACACCCCAATAAGACATATAGTTGGATGCAGTATTGGAAGATGCACATTTTGGATTTGGTTTGAAGTCAAAACGAGGGTTATTACTAAAATAAGAATTTCGGTTTTTCGGTGACCTTGACCTTGACCTTTGACCTAGATTCACCAAAAACGACAAGTGTCCAAGTTGGACCATGGCCGACGTCTGTACCCAGTTTGGTAATGATCGCTGAAACGGTGTGGCTGCTACAGGGTAAACAAACACACAAACAAACAGACAGACAGACAGACACACAGAATGACACGCACAACCGACCAACATAATTGCCGAAATCCGAAGGATTCCGGCAATTAACAAACGGACCCAAATGCAATACCCTCTCCTTTGGCGAGGGTAAAAATGGAAACCATTAACTCCAAAGCACTTAGTATAAGTCTGGAGGTCTCCAAAAGCACTCTAGCTTCTTCCCTTCTTGTGGGGGCTGGAGAAGATGCCCTTGCCTTTAGTTGAAGGTACATGTCAGGAATACATGCAAAAAACATGTTCAAATCCAAATTCACTGGTTGTAAAAGTATTCACCTCCTGAGGTCAATGCTTGGTGGAAGCATCTCTTGTAGCAATGACTGCTACGAGTATTTTTGGGTAGGTCTCTATCAGCTTTGCACAGTGAGATTATGAAATATTTGCCCATTCTTCATGTGAAAATTGTTCTAGTTCTGCAAAGTTTGATGGGGATCGTCGATGGACTGGAATCTTCAAGTGTCGCCATAAATGTTCAATTGGGTTCAAGTCAGGACTTTGACTGGGCCACTCAAGAACATTTATTTTCTTCTTATTCAGACACTCCAGTGTGGCTTTCGCTTTGTGCTTCGGATCATCGTCCTGCTGAAATGTGAATCTTCTACTCGGTTTCAGATTAATGGCTGACTCAAGGAGGTTTTCATCAAGGATTCGCCAGTAATTTGAACCGTTCATTGTCCTTTCTATCCTGACAAGCTTCCCAGTCCCAGTCCCCATAACGTGATGCTACCACCACCATGCTTGACAGCAAGGATGGTGTTGACTGGATGATTTGCAGTGTTGGGCTTACACCACATGTAATGCTTTGAATTTAGACCAAAAAGTTCAATTTCCATCTCGTTTGACCACAAAACGTTTCTCCGCATGCCTGCAGTGTCATTACGATGCTTTTTGGTAAACTCCATACGAGCTTTTAAATGCGTCTTTTTCAGTAATGGCTTCTTTCTTGCCACCTGTCTATGGAGACCAGCTTTGTGAAGGGAACGGTATATTGTTGATTGATGAACACTGACCCCCATCTCAGATATAGAGACTTGCAGATCTTTCAGTCATTTTGGATTAACAGACATCTCAAACCAGTTTCCTGCTTGCCCGACTGCTGAGTTTGGATGGGCGACCTGGGCTGGGTAGAGTCTGGGTGGTATGATACGTCTTTCACTTCTTAATGATGGATATCACCGTACTCAAAGGGATGATTGAGGGACTTCAAAATCTTCATATAACCCTCTCCTAAGTGATGCTTCTCCACCACTTTGTCTGACTTCTTTGGAAAGCTCCTTGGTGTTCATGCTTGCCTTGTTGGTTGACCAAGTGAGCTGCACCTTTAGACTCCTCAGATAAGTGGGGGAGCTTAATTTTGAAAGTAAAACCACTGATTACAGACAGGTGAAACCGATTACACTTATTTTGTAACCTTTCAAACATATTTTGCTCCTGAAGTGATTTAAGGTTAATTAGGAAAAGGGTTTGAATACTTATGCAACTGATAATCATCTGATTTTCTCTCTTAATCTAACATTCAAATTTTAGCTGCATTTTTTAGCTTTCTTTTGGAGTAGTTTGTGAAAACACGATGTATTAAGTTTGATTTGAAAGTTTCACAAAATAATATACCAATATTGTAAATATTTTGGGTTTGTACATTTGAACGTTATTCTTTCACGGCCGAACGGTAGCACTTAGAGGACCCAAATTTTGGATGTAGGTACTGAAGAATCTGTCGGGTCTTAGGCCACCACATGTTGTCATTGAAGGCTGTTTTGAGGCCACCAAAGGCCTCATGGTGGTGACCAAAGGCCTCATAAGGTGTATATTGGGATGTGGAGTCAGGCAGTACTGCTGCTGGCCTTCAGGCAAAATGTCACCACCATGAGGCTGTTATTCCCTAATTTCAAGTTGCTGGGTACTTTTTTCCAGGGCAGCTCGTCTGCACGAATAAATGGCTGTGTGTGTCAGTATGTGTGTCTCCTCTATAACTCCAAAGCCATGAAACCAGGAAGCCAGAAATTTTGCATGCAAACAAAGAGAATTCCAAGGAAGTGCATTAATGAAAATTGGGTGTTTTGGTTTGTTAAAACACTCCTTTTGAAGATAATATAATTAATGGTCTTATTTAATTATATCCTTTATCGGGCAATCCTCAGCCACCTCACTCTCTGGGGTCTTCAGGTGCATCCTGGGTTACCTCACTGGGGTCTGAAGCCGCCATGTTTTTTGGCCTGCTCGAACAGGCCACAACGATTTCTTCATGACTATGTTTATTTTTTTTTCACTTTTCACACTCGATCTTTTTTATGAATTTCTTCATGATATTATCAAAAAATGCCTGTTCATCACAGCTACGAATCACTGGGAACATTGCAATGCTTATAAACACCCGGAGGCGCCAGAGTTCGTGACTTTATTTCATTTCCACACATGTGATAACCTCGAGAATCTCTTAAACTAAGCTCAATTACAAAATTTAAGCTCCGGAATCAAACTTAGCAGCAGTTCTGACTCCTAAAAAGTTTTAATTTGTCCAATACAGACATATTTGACATTTTCGGCATCTCCCGGATGTGTATGTTTAATATGACAGTTCGGTGATTGCTAATCACGTGCCAAGCAAGCCGTTTCTTATGAACCGTTTTGTTGGAGTGCTTAACCCACTTGGTGAGTGCTAGACAATATTCGCACTGTCACTGAATACTGTATGTCAAGTCGACTTGAGAAAAGTTCAGGGGTCACTGATGTGCGTTGGCCACATGTTGTTCTGCGGTGTAACAAGCGGAGGCTGGCTCGCTGAAAATGTGAAATTTTAATCTCCACAACGTTTCCCCTTTTTGTACGATCTTCCATTATATGACCGGTCACTTTAGCATCGAAAAATACAAATAAAAATTAAACATTTTGTTTTTTAAATTCCCTTCAACCATTTTGTGGATTGCTTGGTGAAGCCACTTGGCACACGTTCTTCAAGCTTCAATCAATGGCGATACCACGGTTCAGTACCGGAGGTAGGAAGGCAAAATGAATTATATGATCACAATGAGTAAAAAATGTTTTCGGTTCTTATGAAGCCATGAATCGCTTCATCACAGCAGGAAACCCAAGAGGTACGCATGCTCACTCTAAGCTACCAAGCCAAGGTTTGAATCTTGACCCAGCTATAAACTGTCATCCCAGTGTTTCACAGGCAGCAAGGTGCCCAGTGGTCCCACATTTCCCACATTTTGCAAAATGTGTCCCACATTTTTGAAAAAATCCCACATTTCCCACATTTTTGTCAGACCTTTAAAAATTGTAATGGCTACAGCAGAATGGCTACAGCATTGTTAAGCCCAAAAATCTGATAGGGTTTTGCACCCCTGGCCTCTGGAGCATTTTTTTTTTGGTGTCATTTTATGCACTTTCAATCTTTCTGCTGTGGTCATAAATATAAATAATTGATGGATATCATGGTTATTACAAAATAACATATTTCTCTTCATCATCATGTTCACTGTGTCTGTGATGGTTTTTTTAATGCTGAAAGTGTAAGACAACACCATATTGTGATTGCGTATTTATAAATGGTTATTAAAAGATGTACCATTTGAGGTACTTATTTGGAATACTGGTAATGCTGGTACATGTAATGTTAACATTCACAACAATTTAACTTGCATATAAGGTGTTTTTTTCCCTTTCATGATACATGTATATTGGATTGTTGCTTGGCATATACATGTATATACAATTCCTTAACCTATTTGCTTTCCTGCTTACAGGTGTAGCTGTAGAATCTGTTTTACAAGCAAGAGAACATATTATTAATTCATCAAAATGCCACAACATACAACAAAATTTAATGAAAATTGGATGAATAGTGTGGACAAGAATGGACATCTGCTTAGCCAGTGGGTACAAAAGAAATCAGACCAGGAAGCTCATTGTGCGTTATGCAAGAAAGACATTGATATTAGCAATGGTGGTGTTTATCAACGGCAAAGACATGCTGAAGGAACAAATCATATTAGAGTGGCTAAAACTGCAATTGCATCTGGACAGTCAAAGCTGAAAATTGGGTCAGGTGGGGTATATTTGTCACAAGCATCAACCTCTGGAGCATCCCAAAAATGGACTCTTTCACACCAGGACAAAGTTACAAAAGCAGAAGCCATATGGGTCATGAAAGTTGCACAAGACAATTTATCTTTCAGATCATGTGATAAGATAGCTGAAACATTTCAAGAAATGTTCATCGACAGTGATGTTGCAAGGGATGTGAAATGTAACTGTAGTAAAGTCTCATATGTAGTCTCACATGGACTTGGTTCTTTCTTTCATGAAGATCTTGTTACAAAGATTAGGAACACTTCTACATTTTATGCCATCTTGTTAGATGAAACTACTAATGACCAGATGAAAAAGCAACTAGATATCCATATTCGTTTTTGGAATGATGGATTGATTGACACACGCTACCTGAAGTCAAAGATGTTGGGTCATGCAACAGCTCAAATTCTGAGGGACACCATTTCAGATGCATTGGAAGAAGATGGTCTTGATTTAAAAAACATGATTGTGCTGGGAATGGATGGACCTAATGTAAATAAAGCATTATGGGAAAAAATGGATGCAGACTGCAAGGCTGCAGGTTCCCGTGGGCTTGTTGATGTAGGATCATGCAACATACACACAGTCCACAATGCATTTGGAAAAGCAATGGGTGTTCTAGAATCGTGGTGCATAGACAGTTTTCTTGATCAGCTATTCAAGTTCTTCCATCAAACGGCATCACGTAAAGAGGACTACTCCCAAATTCAAGCTTTGATGGAGGTGGAGATCCATGTTCTTCTCTGCAATGTTAGCAATCGATGGTTGAGCATTGGCCCTGTATTGGAAAGAGTGATAGAGCAATGGAAAAGTTTGGTTGAGTACTTCACTGTCTTCCTCCCAAAAGAAAATGTGAAGCTGCTTATCTCTAGTCAGAGATACAAAGACGTTAGAAAACAGCTGTGTGACCTGACCCTGCTCAGATTGCACTTTTTGCAGTACCTTACCAGTACATTTAATGGGTTCCTCACTCTTTTCCAGTCTCAAGAGCCACTCATACATGTCCTTTATTCAGAGCTCTCAGATCTCTTGAAGAACATATTTAAGAAATTTCTGAAATGTGAAGTCATAAAAGACAAAGAAGGCCAAGATTTGCTTGATACTGACATTATGAAGAAGGACCTGATGTTATCCAATGACCGCATTGCCATTGGTGAATCAACAAGACAGCTTCTGCCAAAGAAGAACATCACTCCATTGGATAAAGTTGGTTTCTTCTCAGCTGTCAAGGATGCATATGCTGCTGTAGCAAAGCATTTGATTAATCGCCTTCCACTGGACAATTCTTTGCTGAGGC
This sequence comes from Eptatretus burgeri, assembly GCF_056783735.1. Classification (NCBI taxonomy): domain Eukaryota; kingdom Metazoa; phylum Chordata; class Myxini; order Myxiniformes; family Myxinidae; genus Eptatretus; species Eptatretus burgeri. The sequence goes on from NC_140969.1 coordinate 48,630,330, forward strand.
GATTACGTTTCTTACATCCACTGATGAGACAGCAGGAGAAATCAATGGATTCTATCAAAGCAGCTGCCCGGAAATTTTCTCATATCTTTTCTGATAAAGACATAGATCAAATTGGTGATGAATGGATGCTTTACCAGGCTGAGAATGAAATCAATGAATCCTGGTTCATGGAGGAAGGAGGCTCATATCAGAGAGTTGATAGATATTGGGCCAGAGTGTTGGATGTGAAGACCTCTACTGGCAAAGAGAAGTACCCCATTCTTGGACAGTTTGTGAAAGTTGTTTTGGCCATATCACATGGACAGGCTGATGTTGAAAGGGGTTTTTCACTGAACAAATATACAGTCACTTCACAGAGAACCCATCTGAGTGAAAATGCTGTGAATGGTTTGAGAACCATAAAAGATGCAGTGACACATAATGGAAAGGGTGAACCAAGTTCCAGTTACCAAATCGATGCTGGAGAGTGTGCGCCAAGCACATAGGAAATACAAAGCAGACAGAGATGCAAAACAGGAGATGGAGAAACAGAAGCTTAAAAAGAAGCTGAAGAAAAAGAGCAGAAAAAAGCAAAGGATCAGATGGAGCTCCAAAAGACTGAGGAGAAAAAAACTCAGGGACAGAAGGACAGACTTCTACTAGACCTGAAAACAGCTGATAAACTTGTGGCTGAAGCGAATGAACGTCTGAAGAAAGCACTGGCATCAAAATCTCAAAGAATGGTAGAAATTTGTGCAGCTCAGGCCCTCCTTGAATCAGGACATAATAAGCTGTCACAAACCAATTCCAGCTTGGAAAAATTGGAAAAAAACTGTCCCAGTGCAGAAAAACAAAATTGTAATGTGGGTGATCAGTGTGATCTGCCTCTCAGGTCAGGGTGATGGTGTTAGTGGTGATGGGAAATAAATGGAAACAGTCCCAATGTATTATATGTTTGAAGGAGTTAATCTGTTAAATCATAAACCATGTAAATAAGTTTCATTGTAATAAAGTTTTTTTCATGGGTGCTATGATGACTGCTTTGTTCAGCCATTGAACCTGGCATCATGTATGGTATCACATTTATATATTATGTTCTTTTGCATATGAATAGGGCTATTTTCACTTTGAAGCATTAAAGCCCTCACCGAAGTAAGACAGATTTATTTTCACATGTTATTTATAATTCAATGCAAGGGAAATGATTTTATGATTTTTTTTTCTCCATAACAGTAATACTGTTTATATTTTATGTTCTGAAGCCCACTTGGCACTGATAGTTGTACTCTAGAATGTAACCAGTTTGATTTATAACATCTTAAATAAAAAAACTAAAGTGTTTTGAAAGTCCAATATTAATGTGTTATATTTGCATAGTGTACACTCCTGAATTTGTGCATTTTAATTAAGATTACATATACTGTTATATACTGAAACATGTATAATACTATAAAGGCTTTCATCAATGCTAACCTAATCATGAGGTATACATGATATTTATGCAACCATAGGCTATATATGTACTAAGTAAGATGATGTAACCATACAGACACTATATTTCTTCATGTAGTAGTTATTATGTTTGTTTTTTTAATTGAAATAGGTGGATATAGGATGTTTACTGCTTATAATGTTGATATCATACAATCTGAGCACCCTAATTAGTTTGATTGCTTTAACTGAATTCCAATTTTGAAATCCCACATTTTCCCACAAAAAATCCCACATTTTTTTTGACAGCCACTGGGCACACTGAGGCAGGATGATTCATAAATGTGTGTGCCATCTCTCAGATGGACATTAAACTGGGCATCTTATCTGCCGGAATCCCTCTCCCCCTCCGCTCATTCACCCCTCTCCCTCTCTCACTTCTGTTCCTCTTTCACCGCTATGCCACCCCTCTCTCCCCCTCCCAACCCCACCCCTTTCCCTCATTCTGACTCTCTTTCTCTTTCTCTTTCTCTTTCTCTTTCTCTTTCTCTTTCTCTTTCTCTTTCTCTTTCTCTTTCTCTTTCTCTTTCTCTTTCTCTTTCTCTCTTTCCCACCCTTCTCCCTTCCCCTTGCTCCCCCACCACTCCCCCTCTGTTGAGGGGACTGTAGCATGTACGAATCGGATTTGAGTGAGCCGTCCAGATGGGTGCAAAGGTCGCTGCACGTATGAGCATGCATGCATGCAGGCAGACCTTTGCCAGGTAAATAGCGTGGGTTTAAATGCTCCTGCCCCAGGTCGCTAAAATATCCACCGTCGTATGTGTGTGAGTGTGAGTGTGAGTGTTGTTGATTGTTGTCTCCATATGCGGATTTCAGAATTTGGAACGGAGTCTTCCCAGGTCTAGAAATATCCACCTCCATTTCGGTAAGGGCAGTAACAAATCATGGACCAAGGTGTGAAGTTTTGTTCTCAAAGTTTTATTTCGAGGGCTCTTTTGAAGATCATCACTGAGCCCTGGACAGCTTCCAACAGTAGTTCGTTTGTAGTAATATTCCCAGGGATGGTTTTTAAGATCTCTATAATGTTATTATTCATCATTCACGTTGCTTCAGTGATCACTGGTGCAATTTCAGATCTCATCAACTTCCATGGACTTTTCACTTTTTGGAATCTTGATATTCAGTCACTTTCTTGATTTCTGCATTGTTTTGGCCAAAATCGCTGGGTACTGAAACCTCAATTAGTATGTTTGTGTGTGTTCAGTCATTAAGCATCACATATCATTATCTTTGCTATCCCCACCCTCCTCCCTTCACATTTCTCTCTTTCTCCCCTCCCCCCCTCTCTCTCTTGCTCTCTCTCCCATCATCGCTCGCCCCACCTAATAAAATGCAGCACTCTCCTCCCACTTCTCTGTCTCTCTCTCCTCTTTCACACCCCCTTCCTCACACCCATCCCTCCTGCAATGCATAGCAACGTTTTTTAAGGCGTCACTCTCCCACCTTCCCCTTCCTTGCTCTTCCCCTCTTCCTAGCTTTCCCTCCCTCCTCCCTCCTCTCTCCTCCCTCCTCTCTCCCCTCCTTCCTTTCTCTCTCTCTCCCTCCCTCCTCTCTTTCCCCTCGCTCCCAACTCTCTCACCCCTCCCTCTCCCTCCCTCCTTCTCCCCCTGCCCTTAACATCCCCATTAGTGAAGCGAAGGGTTGTATTTGATAGTATTTAATAAAACTAATTGTACCCCCACCTCTCCGCCAAGGTTGGAGATGGGCGACTTTAAAATGAGCTCTCACAGACAGATCACCTGACTGATCATCTGTCCATGTAGTTTTGTGGACAAGATATTTCAAAAACCGTTCAACATTTACCTTTCATATTGCAGATATCTATTCCTCATGACATTATCTCAAACTGATCAGATCACGGGGTGTGATTGGCTGAATTATGTTGCCATGGAAACCATCTTGGTACTTGCTTGTATACGCGATGTCTCAAAAACCATTCATGATTTAGCTTCGTATTACACACATCTATTCCTCATACCACCCAAAAGGTGGGGGACTCAGGGTATCAGCTCCTTGTTACCCTGCGTACTAAAAATAGACACTGTGGAAAATGTTGGTGAAACCGGAATTAATTTATTTACATGACTTTTGCAATTTTATTTTATTTAAATTTAATTATATACTTGAACAATGTAGGACACAAATCGTCTGCCATACTTTCAAGAACCTCAAGGGGTGTGCAAGTTTGATGGTTAACCTCTGCCATCGAAGATGGACGGAGGTTACTGTTTTCACCCCTGTCTGTTTGTTTGTTTGTGAACAGTATTACGGAAAAACTCCTGGACGGATTTCGACGAAACTTGGTGGGAGGATTATGTATGGTCCAAAGATCATGCCATTCGATTTTGGACTTGGTCCAAAGTCCAATATGGCCGCTATGGCGGCCATTTTGAAAAAATATTTGAATTTTTGTTTTTGCATTTCTACATGTTTTAAGTGATTTCCAACCAAAAATAAATAAATTTGTTAGAGGAAAAAAAAAAAAAAATTTGCAACTTTTTTTTTCAAAAAAATTTCGATTTTATTTGAAAAATATTTGAATTTTTTTTTTTGCATTTCTACATGTTTTAAGTGATTTCCAACCAAAAAATAAATGTTGGAGAAAAAAACAAACAAATTTTGCAACTTTTTCAAAAAAAAATCGATTTTTTTTTTTTTGGCATTTCTACATGCGCATCAATCTAGTTTAGTTTATTCAATCGTGGTTCAGTAGAGTCTGATCCGTTTTGACCTACAATGAATAGGACATCAGGTTCACTTAAGTGACCCAGCACTATTGGCAGCGGAGGTTTTGCACTCTACCGAGTGCTCCCCCTCTAGTTGGGACTGTTCCTGGCCGACTTAAATAGTACTAAACCTTGGAATTTTTTTTCCTAAAACGAAAATCATTGTTTTATTAATATGGAAGTAACACTGTGCAGGATATCATGTTCTATGAACTCTCTCTAGTTACCCTCGCCGAAGGAGAGGGTATTGCATTTGGGTCCGTTTGTTTGTTTATTTGTTTGTTTGTCCACACAGAACTCTCGTGTTTTTTTCTGCAACCGCTTGTCAGATTGTTACGAAATTTTCACCATTGGTGCCACCACTCGTGTAGAATGTTTTAATGATAATTATGACGTCATAGGCCACGAGGTGTGGCAGTCATGTTGGAAAAACGGAAAAACTTTGGACCACTGTATCTCTGAAACCGCACCAAGGAAAGAATTGAAACTTGGCACATCGCAAGTACTCCTCATGGGGAATGAGTGATTTTTATGACGTCATATGTGCCTTTGTTATGACGTCATAATTGAATATGTAGCACTATATCTGATCAGTATGAAAATTTTGGATGACGTCATCAGACACTTGATTCGGCAGCCTTATTTTATTTTATTTTTTACCTTCAAAAATCTCAAATGGCTGAACCGGTCATCACTGCCAGCATTTACAAAGTGGAAATTCTAATTATGTCTCTTTTTAATTACAAAACATACCAGTACACAAATGACACACAATATACACCACACAAAACGACACAAACACCACACAAAACAAGTCCTGGCAAGGGTGTGCAATCTCTGATTGCTCTTTTTCTTGTTGTTTGTTGTATTAAGTGTGAAATGGAAACTTTATCTAACCAATGTTGGATGAATTTTATTTCATGAAAGAGAATATTGTGGTGGTGGTGGTGGTGGTGGTGGTGGTGGTTTGGAGTAGGTGTTAGTGGGCTGTACAAACCAAACATCTCGAGAGCAAACTCGAAAGTATAAAATTCAGAAAGCACTCCTTGCTTATTTGCTTTTCTTACTGGTTGTGCACAATTCACAGAATTTAGCACGAGTAATTGAGTAGAACGTCGAATTCTGCAGAATGCAAAAAAGTTGTCATTTGAAGGTTTTTTTTGGTTTAGAGCCAAAGAAAAGTTTGTTTTGTGTGTGTAGGAATGTCTGAATACCGACAAACACTGCGGAGGGACAAAATGTGTACAATGCCAGGGGTGTGATGAGAAGAATGCACAGAGCATGCTTAGCATGGTTATGAGTCCAACACATCATGTACCACATTCATCAACTAGTCCAACACATCATGTACCACACACATCAACTAGTCCAACACATCATGCACCACATTCATCAACTAGATCAACACATCATGTACTACACACATCAACTAGTCCAACACATCATGTACCACATTCATCAACTAGTCCAACACATCATGTACTACACTCATCAACTAGTCCAACACATCATGTACCACATTCATCAACTAGTCCACCACATCATGTACCACATTCATCAACTAGTCCAACACATCATGTACCACATTCATCAACTAGTCCAACACATCATGTACCACATTCATCAACTAGTCCAACACATCATGTACTACACATTTCGACAACTCCTGCCCATTTCATACCATACACAGCAATTACTCCATCACATTATGATGTAGTAATGCAGGACTTTCCAAATGATGCATGGATGCCAAATGAGACCTCTTGTGCGTGCAGTGTGGACTTACACCGACTCGGTTCTGCTCATCAGGCACTTTTAACCTGCCATTTGCTTTCACTAAATCTGTAATTAAAATCGTCTTGTGAACATAAAATGTCAGTATTTAGATGGAAAAGCGGCAATTTCAAAATGGTTCGCCACAATTGTTCTGTTCGTGAATGCAAATCGGACTCACGAGACTAGGACAAATGACTTTTTGAGATATTGTGCTATGTATCGTTTTTGGCCCCATGTGTCAATGGTGAAGAATCGCTTTAAAAAATTCCCAGATCCGGATTTGAAATCGGATCTTCACCAAAATGGAATCATTTCTTCCTTGTCACACACCCAACGTGTCCACCAAGTTTCGTCCAAATCTGTGCATAACTTTTTGAGATTTCGTGTTCACAGTCAGACAGACAGACAGACAGTCAGACAGGGGTGAAAACACAACGTCCATCTCCCTTTGGTGGTGGAGGTAATAAACTAATATTTAAATAAATATATAGGCTTCTACCAAATGTGCTGCAACATTCCACATGCAATTTGTGCTGTAAAGTTGCAGCAATTGTACGTGGAGTCTTTTTCCTTAATACACCATGAACAAAGAATGGAATTCGTTTGAATCGTCCCGATCGAATGTTTGGGGTTTATTTTTCTTTCCATCATCATCGAGTTAATTGTCTGAACTCTACTTTATGGTTACATTTGCTGGACCTTCTATGGCCGGGAATAGCCGTGGATAGTTCGATTGCTCTCTAAGGTTCTCGTACCGAGCTCATTGGTTCATCTGGCGCCCACTCGTTGCTGCGCTGGGGAAAGGCTATAAATTAAATTCTGAGGCTGAGCGCAGCTGCGTTCTGTGCAAGTTCCAACCTCAATGCTTTTCCTGCCTCCCTAATGGCTGTTCCCTGCTCTCCATGCTTCCTGAACTCACAAATAGCTGCTCTGCCTCCTCCATCATCATGCACACAATGCACCTTAAACCGATTTTCTCAATTCAATATTTATTTTCTAACCTGTTCTCTATCCTGACTTCCTTTACTTCATAAAGAAAATACACTCCAACTCAACAATTCACAAATTCTCATAAAGTTAAAACACAAGGAACCATGTAAACAGGAAACACTGAAAGTCCTATATCATGACCACCATGCAATGTTATGGTATGCAAGGAATCATAAACACAAGAAGAAACCATCCGATTGACTTTTCATCTGATTGACATTGAAATTTGAAATGGAATTGCACATTTGGTCATTTAATTTTTACCACCAATTATCTTTGAAGTCAACATTGTCAGATATTTGTAAAATTGTCAATCTTCATCCGATTGACTTAAAATTTGAACATAATTTTCATATCCCCTCACTGAATTCAACCACCAATTATTTGGAGGTCAACATAAGCCAAAAGGTCGACATAGGCCTCATTTCTAAAATTGAAAGATTGGGTGAAAAACTATATATATATATATATATATATATATATATATATATATATATATATATATATATATATATATATATATATATATATATATATATATATATATATATATATATATATATATCATGATATCTCAAAAAGTTGTGGACGAGTTATTACAAAACTAGGTGGATTCGAGTTGGTTCGGTGACTAGAACAAGCCGATTTGATTTTGATTCCGATCCAGTGAATCAGTGTGATACAAAATGTAAACTGTTCAGCCTGGCAGAGGTATGCGCTCTACCAAGAGCCGTTGTGCTTTGTTCTCTTTTGCCAAGTGTCACTGATTTTTTTTTTTAATGATGTCATCGAGGCCTTTGTTTTGACGTCATAATTGCATTCCTACAATGCTACATCCGATCAGTATGAAAATTTGAGGGTCATCTCGGGATAAATTGGTCAACAGAAAAAACTTATGATGTCATCGGTCATGTGGTTCGGCAACCATTAAAAAAAAAAACCTTTAAAAATCTTCTCTGAAATGGCTGAACATATCGAGGCGAAACTTTACAGCTATGATCGCCTATCCACGAGGAACAAATTGTTCCCACCTATGAGGGTCAAACATGATGTGGTTTGGCAGCCATATTGGATTTACCCTGAAACCTTTAAAAATCTTCTTCTTCAGAACGGCTTGACAGATCAAGGGGAAACTTCACCCACATGTTCCCCAATCCTTGGGAATACCAGGGTGTTCACGAAAAATTGATGTCACATGGTTTGACAGCCATATTGGATTGAAGGAAAATCCATTAAAAAAATCTTCATCCGCTCCATCAATCAAAGTGAAACTTCCAAGTTATGATCTAGTTGTGACGGGGAATATATGTTTTGAATTTCAACCTGGTCAGACGCATGGCCTGGCAGCCAGAATTATTTATTTTTTTGAATCTGCATTCTTTTTTTGAATAAGGCTCACTTGGTTGTGCCTGGATGGGTTTGAGGGTAGAGGAGTAGCCGCTGAAACCTGAATCCTATCCAGGTTCCTCCTGATTACTTCATCTTTGCTTTTTGCTTGTTTGGTTTCCTTCTGATGACTCCAATGCAGGACTGTACCGATTTGGTCTTCCATTTGATTTGAATTGAATTTATTTTAATCCCATTGTAAATTCAATTGAATAATAATAAACGTCATGGGTCAGGTGTCCAATCAAAGCAGGACGTATTGGTACTCGCCACTCGGTCATCACTGCTAGCAGTTATAAAGTGGCAGTTCTAGTTATGTCTCTCGTTAATTATGTAACACACCAGTCCACAAACACCACACAAAATACATGACACAAAGCTACATAAACACCATACAAAATAAGCCCTGTTGAGGGCCTGTAATTTCTGATTGCTCTTTTTCTTGTCATAAATGTACGCAGTTCGTGGGGTCTTTTCCCCATTGGGCCAGCAAAGTCCGCACACAGTTTAGCCGGGAAGTTTTGCCCCACGTAATTTGCTTTTCTTAGCCGGTGCGTACTCGCAGCTCCGCTTAGTTGCACCTGATCCGGTGAGGTGGTGAATTAATTAGAATATGCTTCGAGGGGAAGAGACCCCCCTTGGTTCAGTTATCCACAGGTAAGGTACCATGTGAAGTAGTAAAACCCTGCCAGGATTGGCAGTACCAATCGGCATTTATGACATTAGTATGGAAAGTACATTTTCTGGGCCTGAGCTCCAAGAAATGAATGCTCACAATTATTGCTAGGTAACTCTTCATCTGTTTCTTCGTTGATACCCACTGTGCAATACTCCTTGAGAAGTATTGATTAGTTCGGTGACAGTTTGATGCAATGAGCAAACGGTGTGTGAATTAACACGAAGGGAAGACTTAGTACAACGGTACTCGCTCCCAGACAAGACGGGCATGTTGTTCACATTAACAAGTTGGCATTAACAAGCATCCAGGAATCTTGTTACAGTCACTTAATCAGTGCGGCATTGTACGTTTGGCAGGAATAAATGAGTCGCTGTTTGTGCCAAGGAGTTATACACAGCTTGACGAATGCCTTTAAATACCCAGTGTAAACACGATGCTATAAATTTCGAACAAAATATTATGCCAGAGTAATAATAATATCTCTATAGCAGAAAGCAAAATGATATTCTTCCAATTTATCGACTCGGTATTGCAATATCGACTCGAGGAGGAAAAACCAACTTAAGCATTTGACTATCATTAGGAAAACCAAACTGTGATGGTGTCAAAGCTTTTGCATTACATCTCTTCAAATGACAATGTGACTCCAATGTACATGGACAGGCATACTTGGAACAAATGAGAAGGGCACTGGGTAGAGCGCATACCTCCGCCATGTAATGCCTGATCCACGAGAACATACCGGGCCCAATCAATACATTTTTGAAATATCATGCTATACAGTACTATATCGTTTTTGGTCCTATCAATGGTGAAGAATCGCTTTAAATATTAAATAATTCTCGTATCCAGATCCGGACTAGGATCTTCACCAAAATCCAATCAATTCGTCCATGCGAAACACCCAACATGTTCCCCAAAGGTTCATCCGAATCCGTGCACAACTTTTTGAGATATCGTGCTATGTATCGTTTTTGGCCATATGTCTCAATGGTGAAGAATCACTTAAAAAATTCTAGTCGTCAGATCCGGATTCGGATATTCACCAAAATCTAATCATTTCATCCTTGTCAAACACCCAACCTGTCCACAAAATGTCAATCCGGATCCGTCCACAACTTTTTGAGATATCATGCACATAGACAAACGGACAAACAGTCAAACAGACAGAAAGCGGTGAAAACATAACCTCCTTCACCTTCGGTGGTGGAGGTAATAATTACTCAAATCCTCCAAATGGATCAATCTGAGCCGGGTACAGTTAAGAGCATGTAAATATTTGTGCAGAAGAAATTGAAAGTCTGAGTCACCTATTTAAGTTTGTGTTGGCAGGATGGTTTAGATGTATGCATGCTCTCATTTTTAGCTGTCTCGGCTGGGTTAGAATGTCAGTCCAGGTATAAACTCTCACCCTGGTGTTTCGCAGGCATCGTCCCTTGGATGGACATAAAACAGGAATCCTGTCTGTCAGCATTCGTTGGTGGATGTTAAAGATCCCACGCTGTCTTTCACCAAGAGTAGGCAAGCTATCGCTGGCACCATGAACAAATTACAAATTCCTGCCCTGAGCTACAGGGAACACTGACTGTATCAGTGGCACAAGTCATGTTCCCAGCAATGATGCAAACCAGCAGCTATGTGCTGCGTATGAAATTATGATGATGATGCCTTGTTTAAGTTGATTTCAACTGTATGATGAGAATTCAACGAAATTAGAGTGAAACTGCAGTGTCAAAGTGAGAAGGCATTTTTAATTGAAATCCGTACTCTTCTTCATCAGGCAATGCCTGTCTGAGCAGCTATGACATTCTTCCAAGTCTCTCTATTCATCTTAAATATTTTCAGTTTTGTTGATGTCTGTGCCCCTTAAAAGTTGATTTATACATCTCAGTCTTGGCCCACCTATCTTATGTTGACGTTTTGTATGCTATAGAATCGGCTCTGACATTGGTTCTTTTTTTGCACAAGAAGCATGGCCTCCCAACCTCAATCCCCTCACTGATGCTCCCTATGCCTCCATGGTGGACCTCATTTGCGCTGTTCACACCAGCTGACACTAATTACTTTTCTCAGGGATCTTGTGTACGAGCCATCCAGCCTCTTTGTATAAGCTTCGTCGTGAGAATCCATGGGTCTGCCATACAATCGTGCGGGGTGAACTGTGCATTTGAACATTCTGAGCTCATCTTCCCTATCCAATCCTTTACAATCATCTTCCCTATCCAATCCTTTACATTGCCAAAGCCTCAGCTATCCTGGTATTTATGTCTTTTGTAGATTCCTGATTTCAAGACTTGAGATGTTTGAAGTCCCCCACTTCTCCTATCACTCCAATCTACATGGTTTTTAGGTTTCTGTCTTCATCTTTAATGTTTAATGAGGCATTTTTTATCTTCTCTTAATTGATGTGAAGGCCAACCTTAACTGCTTCCATTTCAATCTTGTTCCATAGCTTTTGTCACCACCTTCATTATCACTGACAATCTGATATCATGTGAAAAGTCGAAGTCTGTGTCTTTCTGAGTTGGATACCTTTGATTCCTTCATCACCGAGTGGTGAAACCATACGTTCGTTGAATCGAATGTCCATCCAATACCATAGTTGAGAACCATGATAAACAACAATGAAGCAACAGTATCTTCCCAAAGATTCCTGCTCTTGTACTAAAGGGTTCTGTATCTCCATCTGGTGATTGGACTGCTGCTATTGTGTTGTCATACATCACTGAAATATTTGTCATCATGTTGATTGGTGTTACAAATACCTTCAGAATTTTCGACATCTGGCCACGGTGTGAAAAAGCCTTTTTGAAATATCCAAACATCGGTACAAACGGAAGTCCATTGGCTTCTACTTCTATAATTTTCCTCGGGATCAAAATATGACCTAATATGGACCTTCCTTTCCCGATCCCATTTTGATTTTATCATATCCGTTTTTCTGTTAGTTGTCTGCATCGAGTGAAAAAGAACTGATCACATATTTTGCTCCTGTTGATGACAATTTTATCGTATTTATTTGCAAGACGCAGATTCCATTGCTTAGCTAATGGTTCGTTCGTTCGTATGTGGCACAAAGCTGTGGGGCAACATCATTGGACGAGGGTATGGCTGTGCTGCTGATGCAGTGCCCTCTGCTGGTTATGGCAGGAATTTGGAATTTGGCCAAATTGCAGGAGAAAGCACGCCTACTCTTTGTGAAGGACACCATGGGATATTTAACATTCACCAATTAATGCTGGCAGGCATGACGCCGGTTTAACGTCTTTCGAGGGATGGCACACACATTCATGAACCACCCAGCCTGTGAAACACTGGGATGACAATTTATAGCTGATTCGCGATTCTAACCCAGGCTAGAGAGCTTAGAGGCAAGTGTGCATACCTGTCGGCCATCCTACCAGGCCAGTAGATAAAGGGACAATACTACTTCTCGAGAACTGCTCAAGTGTATCATGGAAAGTGAAAATAAAATGGAGTTGCAAAGCTGGAGAAGGTATTCCTGAAAATCCTCGTTTCCAAACTTTCAGCTGGAATATTATCAAGCACAGGACTCTTTCTTGATCAAGTTTGTGCAACTGGTTACGAAGTTCTTCACGGATGAATAGTTCTTCACTCATGTTCAGTTCCTTACATGACACCTTTTCATTACCTTTATCTATCAACAAGGTTGTTCACCGAATAGCTTCCCAAAATGATATTTCCACTGCTGCTTATTTCTTCAATATTCCTTCCTTTTGGTGTCTCTTTCGGAGTGTTCTTCCTCCCGGTAACATGACTGATCAATTTCCATGCATTCTATTCCTACGATGATCTGTATTCTACTTTTGTAATTGAACTTCTTGGCTTCATCCTTAGCCATGACCTCTCAGGGCTGACCACATCACAAAGCCGGCCTCCAAACGCAGCCTCAAACTCGACATCATCCATTGTTCCAAGACATTCCTTGAAAAATCTGAACTACTCACAGCCTACAAGGCCTTTGGCTGAAGCTCAATTGAGTAGTGCTCCCCTCCTGGGTTAGCACCCTCGCATCATCTCTCTCTCTGTCTCTGTCTCTGTCTCTGTCTCTGTCTCTGTCTCTGTCTCTGTCTCTGTCTCTGTCTCTGTCTCTGTCTCTGTCTCTGTCTCTGTCTCTGTCTCTGTCTCTGTCTCTCTCTCTCCTGGAATCTGTGGAATATTTTGATATTATTGGCATCTCAAAGAATGAGGCTGAAGCACAATGCCAAGTGTTCTCACATTGCTAAAACACACAAATTGCTAAAATCTGTAAATCTATTTTCTTCCATTTACACAATGTTGCCTGAAACATTGTTTCATGTTCTAATAACATCATGTTTAGATTATTGCAATTCCTTACTGGGAGAGTTGCCTGCCTCTTCTCTCAGATCTTTGCAACTCGTGCACAGTACCGCAGTAAGGCTCGTGGTTCAATCTCGGGAATTCAACCACATCATTCGTCACTTCATTGGTTTCCAGGACATCAAATTTAGATTTTAAAATGCAGTTAATAACCTTTAAAACTTTACATAAATTGGTTCCCATCGAAATATCTGACATTGTTACACCTTACAAACCAGCATCAAGAATTTCCTGGTTGTTTCCCACACCACTTTTGGTGATCGAGCATTCTTCAGTTATCCTCCGAGACTAGAATTCTCTGCCTTTTAAAACCCACACTGCCTCATCAGTTTTAAAATCTCTCCAAAAAAAGTCTTATTTTATAAGGTTGCTTTTATTAGTTTCTTCCCTTGGTGGCATCATCTAATTTCTTTGTAAAGCACTTTAAGACGTTTTTTAAAATAAAAAGTGCTATTTCTACACTAATAAGTGTCAGTGTGTGTGTTGCCTCCATAACTCTAAAACCATAAAACCGAGCAGCCTGAAACTTTGCATGCATACACAGAGTACTCCAAGGAAGTGCAGGAGTGAAAATTGGATGTTTGGGTTCATCAAAATACCCCTTTTGGACATAATTAACAGCCATATTTAATTATATCCTTTATCAGGCACTTCCTCGACCACCTCGCTGTCTGGGGTCAAAAGACGTTTCCTTGTTAACCTCACTGAGGTCTGAAGCTGCCATTTTTTAGGGCCTGCTCAACCATGCTTTGACTTGGAACAGGCTGCAACGATTTCTTCACGATAAAGTTTTTCTTTTTTCACTTTCCTCACACATATTATTGAATGCCTGGTCATCATACCTATGAATTGCTGGATACATTGCAATGCTTATAAACACCCAGAGATGCCAGCATTCGTGGCTTTATTTCATTTCTGCACATGCCATAACCTCAAGAATATCTTAAACTAAGCCAAATTACAAAATTTAAGCTCTAGAATTGAACTTAGCAGCAGCTCTGACTGCATAAAAAGTTAATTTGTCTAATTCAGACATATTTGATATTTTGGGCATTTTTTTTTGTCAAAGGTGTGTGTTTAATATGACGGTTCAGTGATTGCTAATCGCTTGCCAAGCGAGCCGTTCCTTTTGAACCATTTTTGTTGGAGTACTGAAACCACTTTGCAAGCACTGTACAATATTCGCTCTGTCACTCTATACTGTTTATCAATCGACTTGAACAATGTTCAGGGGCCACTCGCCTGCTTCATTCTGCAGTCACTTCAGCGTAAATAAAGACGAAAAAAAATTAAAATGAAGCGTTTCGTTAACATTATGGCAGGATAGCCGAGAGGTATGCACGCTTGCACTAAGCTGTCTAGCCTGGGTTCGAATCCCGACCCAACCATACACCGTCATCCCGGTGTTTCACAGACAGGGTGATTCATCAATGTGTGTGCCGTTAAACTGGATGTCACATCTGCCGGAACCCCCCCTTCTCACCTCCCCTCTCCCCCCCTCCCACCTCTCTCCACTCTTCCTCTCTTGCTGTCTCTCCCCCTACTCCCCCCCCCCTCTCTCTCTCTCTCATGCCTCTCCCTCTCTCCCACCCCCCCTCTGTTAAGGGGACTGCCAAGGACTGACAGTTTCCTTTTGAATTTGTCAGGTGGATAGTATGGGATTTTCAATGCTTCCACCCGGGTTTACATAGAATCCGGCGGTTAAAAAGAAAATGTTGCCGTTTTAACGCGTTTTATCGCCCGTTCCTTCCTCTCATGCTGCCTTGCCTTCCCTTTCGCTTCCTCCCCCTCACACTGCCTTTCACCCCTTGTGCTGCCTCCCATCCCCCTGGCTTCCCCCCCACCCTCGTGCTACCTTCTCCCCCCTCGCGCTGCCTCCCCCCCTCGTGCTACCTTCTCCCCCCTCGTGCTACCTTCTCCCCCCTCGTGCTACCTTCTCCCCCTCGTGCTACCTTCTCCCCCCTCGTGCTACCTTCTCCCCCTCGTGCTGCCTTCCTCCCCCCTCGTGCTGCCTTCCTCCCCCCTCGTGCTGCCTTCCTCCCCCCTTGTGCTGCCTTCCTCCCCCTTGTGCTGCCTTCCTCCCCCCTCGTGCTGCCTTCTTCCCCCTCATGTTGCCTTCTCCCCCCTTGTGATGCCCCCCAGTTTGTGGTGCCTTCCCCCCTTGCGCTGTCTTCCCACCCCTCGTGCTGCCTTCACCGCCTCATGCTACCTCCTCCACTCCATGCTGCCTTCCCTGCCCCTCCCCTCACGCTGTCCTCCTGCCAAACCCCCTTCACCACCATAACTCTCCTGAGGTCAAAGAGAGAAGCGCTGTAAAAGAATGTGCAAATTGTACAAATGAATGCTTTTGTTTTAGTTAACAGTTGGAACTGCTGCTCGGATCAATTCAGTTTTTATCCCCTGCCGCGTGGCAGAAGGGGGATGTTGTTGTCACCCGGGTCGTCCGTCCATCGTCCGTCCGTCCGGCTGGGCGTCAACATTTATACTGTAGCTGTGAGTGCGATAACTCATAAACTGTTCGCCATATCGATTTGAAATTTGAGTCACACATGTACCACCTGAAAAGGAAGAACCCTATTGATTTTGGGCATGGTCGGATCCAAGATGGCCGACTGGGGTGGCTATCTTGAAAACAATTTTTTGTAATAAATGGAAAAACGCTTATCTGATTTCAATTATTTTTCAATGGCGGAGGGATTCCCCATCTCTGATGGTATATTTTATAAAGCAATCAATCAGCAGATCATGGCAGGATAGATAGCCAAGAGGTACGCACACTCGCTCTAAGCCGTCTCGCCTGGGTTTGAGTCCTGACCCAGCTATAAATTCTCATCCCAGTGTTTCACAGGCAGGGTGATTCATCAATGTGTATGCCGTCTCTCGGATGGACATTAAACTGGGCATCACATCTGCCAGAATCTTCCTTTGCCCCCTCCCCTCTCCTCCTCCGCACTCTCCCCTCCCTTCTTCTCTCTCACCCCTCTTCCTCTCTCCCCCTCCCTCTCCCTCCCACCGCTATCCCTCTCTCCCTCTCCACCTCCCCTCCCTCCTCACCTCCATCCCTCCTCCCTTCCATCCCTCCTCTCTTCCATCCCTCCTCTCTACCCTCCTCTCTCCCTCCATTCCACCCCTCTGTCCCTCCTTTACCCTTCTCCTCCATCCTTTCCCCCCTTAATATACACATCAGCGAAGTGACAGGTTGTTTGCTCGTTTGAAATATACTGAATTGAATCGTGTGCAAGTCGATGCACTGTCTGGTTTTTATTTTTGCCATCTTTCATCCGGTCAAGCTCCCTTTGCTCTCTCAGCCCTGCAGCCCTCATCAGCTTATCCAAGGCATGTACCCCCTCTTGGTTAAACTCCCAAAATCCAGCCATTTTGCAGACCTCAACCTTTGTTACTCTTTTCTCCGACTTGTGAAACTGCTGTCCTAAAGCTGTTCAATCCCATTCTCACCTCTCAGGCTTCGAGGAAGGCAGTGTGTCACCATGTTGCCTCCCCCACCCCAATCCCAGCCCACAATATTTTATATGCACATTAACTGCACTTAACCTCACCAGATACTATAAGGAACAATATTCTACTAGTACCCCACGATATGTAACGTTCACAGCTGTGCCCCAACTGCTGTCTGTGGCAAAAAGAAACTACCGTTATGGCATCAGAAAAAGAAAATAATGCTAGTGTCCACTAGTTAGCGCGGTTGAAATCACTGTTGTTTGTGACGTCACGGTGATGCTCAGATTGGAGACTGTGACTGTTATTTTATTTCTCAACCACTCTGGTCATGTAGAAAGCAATGCATCCGCATGGAGGATGAGGCTTGTTAACAGAATGTGCGGTAGTCATGGTGATGGTACAGACTCGATCTGTTGCCTTGCCATACACTTTGGTGGTTTAGCTACAATTAATATATATATATATATATATATATATATATATTTGTATCATAATAAAAATATGTTATTATTGTTATTATATATATATATTTTATGTTTGTATATTTGAAAAATATTGTGGCCTTGATATACAACTGGTTGCAGCAATGCAGCAAAAAAGAACAAAGTATGTTCGACTGCAGCTTTATCCTGAGAATTTGCTGACCACATGTTCAATTCCATAATGTGGAGTGAAAAAGAAAATTGCCCTTTCGTGTTTAAATTGCTGTGATATGACCATCTCGACACTTCATTACTGATCTTTTGCTCGAGGTTTGTGGAAGAGCTAGAGCAGAACGGAAGGGAACAAAATGGAAAGGGGGAAACATCAACAGCAGAGTAGAAGTGAGAGTGAGAGTAAGATCAAGGGGAGGAGGGGAAGGACACATAGGGGTGAACAAGCTGCACACAAGCAAAATGAAACACAGCAAGAAGAGGAAGTGGAAGGTGGGGGATGAAACAGAAAAGAAACAAACCAACTGACAAACTGTGCGCCCTGCAGAAACCTGGGAGGGACAGAGTCAAGAGAGGGCAGAGGGTGCAAGACCAAAAAGGAGGTGGTAGAATACAGAGACATCACCAACCTGTCCGCAATGTGAGAGTAACAGGGCTCAACAATGAATTTCATCAAGTGAGATGCCAATGATTTTGGAATCTTTGCATTGATATCACCACAAACGATCAGGAAATTGTAGAGTGGAATGAATTCTGTTATCTTGCTTAGATCTTCATGTAGGTATATTATTTCTGAATCTATGCTTCAATTAAATTGACTATAACTGGTTATTTTGGTAAATCATTGGACTTTTTAACTCCAGGATTAGAGCCAGGCCGTGCAGGTGTGAGCTTTCTTTCAAGATGCAAATATTGTGGCCTTGAGGGCTGTTATTCAGAGGCTAAACTCATTCTTTACTCTCAGCCCAATACGCATCTAATTCATCATACAACAAATAATCAGATCATTCCGAGTACCGTCAATAATTAATCTCACTCATCTTTCATCCTTAAAGCCCAATCAGAAAGACAAATTAGCCGAAGTAACAGTTTGTTTCCAAATGGCAACTGTGCAACACCACACCAATGGAAAGCTTGAATCAACACAGCAAATGAACATCTTTTGATTCTGTTTCAATACCCTCTTTGACCTTGCATTTCAACCCAACGTAAGCTGACGTGACTCATACGGCTCTTATAGTCTCATAATATAGGGACTGTGATTACGGACTCAAAACATCCAGAGTTCCAGAGATCCTTTGTGCTTTCACTTGTTTGATCCAGTCACCAGATGTGCATGAAGCTGGCTTGCATTGACAGAAAAAGATCGCCAGAAACTTCCCAGTGTATGCTTTTGTATTGATGTTAGTGGCACATGACGCTCTGAGGCTTACGACTTCCGCTGAGACCCTGTCCACTTTTCACCTGCAACTACTCTCCTCGTTCTGGCTGTCCTCCTGTTTCCTCTTCCCCTACTTTATGTTATATTTGGTATACGAAGTGGAGGCTTGTGGAAGACCTTAAACACAGAAAATAACATCGCAGAAAAACAGCAAGAACACCGGAAATCAGGGAAACATACCAATAGCAGAGTAGAGGGACACAACAGAGGACACTTAGAGGAAGAATGGATGAGGGGCAGAATGATGGAGTAAGGGGAGGGTCCTTTTGCCTTGGTGTTGTGCTCTCCTCAGAGCTACAGTACCAGTATAAATAAAATTCAGAAAGCAAAAGCCCTAACATTCAGCTGTACTATACTCTGTTTCAGAGCATCGGTGCTGCCGAAGCAGTTTATTGGCAAGGGTTATACTGGGTGGTCTGTCGTTGCCTCCCCAGCAGTCAGGACTGGACTTTGGAATTTGGCCAGGGTGCACCGTGGGATATTTAACATCCACCAACTTTTATTTATTCGTATACAGCCTGTGGCTGCATCATTTTTCTGGAAGTGCAATTGTGCCGCTGATGCAATGCGCCCTGTTACCAGTAAGCTGGTGCTCATTTCACCGACCTCGGAAACATGACAGGCTGAGTCTATTACCTTCCTGGTGATAATTCAACAGATTTAGTTCCTTACTGAATTCCTCATCAGCTCCTTGCTGAACTTTATCTTAGAAATATGAAACACTCCAGGTTCTCCTCTTTTATCTTAGAAATATGAAACACTCCAGGTTCTCCTCCTTTATCTTGCGGACATGAAACAGAGGGTACAGTTGAGAGGGATAGAAGGAGGGTGGAGGGAACAGTGGAGAAAATAAAAACTGATGGTAATAAGGAGAAAATACAATAAACACGATCATGCACACAAACGGGAAGAAGGGTAGGCCTCAAGGAAACCCAACATGAAAAGACAATGAAAACTCAACAATTAGCACAAGTTTTAACACAAGACTGAACTAGAAACACAGTAAACACAGAGATAACATCATAAGAGTAAAAATGTGACAAAAAACTGACCGGAAAACTTATCTTTGAGAAAGTCTGCAGATACCCTGAAGAGGAACCGCCAGTGTCACTCAAGAACTGGAACCCAAAGTCCGAATGGCCTGTCTTTCTTTGTGCCTTTGATCATTATTCCCATAATCGCAATCCTGATGTCAGTATTCATCGATCTGCCCTTGAAATTCTGAAATCAAACCCGTTTTGTAAAGAGTGCGGGATTCCAGTAGAAAACCCTTTCATGTCAGTACCCTCCCCGACATCATCTCCTTCATGTCCAGGTCCCCCCATACCTGCTTCAGTCACTCCAGGTACTCCGACACATGCTTCAGGTTCCCCTACACCTGCTCCAGCTCCCCCAGACCAGCTCCAAGTTCTCCTCCACCCACTCCAAGTTCTCCTACATCCACTCCAGGTTCTCCTACACCCACTTCAAGTTCTCCCACACACCCATTCCAGGTCTTCAACACCTGCTCCAGGTTTTGATACAAATGCTACAGTTCCTCCAGATCTGCACCAGATTCTCCTCCACCCACTCAGGGTCCCTCTCCATATCCACTCCGGGTCCCCCACACCCACTCTGCCCCCTCCTATACAACTGTTCTAGGTCCCCTACACCCACTCTGCCCCCTCCCTCACACATACCCTCTCCACATCCACCTAGAGTCCCCATATACTGTACTAGGAGTCGTGACAACTTGCAATGTGAAGCCATTTTGTTTCTATCAAGCACTGCACACCGAATAGTCCAGTCAATGTAGCAAATTTGAGGGGGTAACTCACCACTAATTGCAAAAGAATTGTTTCCACTGCAGTGAATTTCAGTAAGACCCCCTAATCACCATACTAAAAGTCCTAAAAAATCCTCACATGGGAAAGTAGTGTAATTTGCAAAATATGAAAATTAGCTTCCACCATTAGAGAAAATTCATATTTTCACTATTACTTTGCATCTAAGTACCCAATTGAAGCAAATCAAGTGTCCAAACCCATGATTTGAAGGTCAGTGAACATGATAGGCACATTTGCAAATTAATATTTTTGAATATAATTTGCATATTATGCAAATTAGCTTCTGTCATAAGAGAAAATTCATATTTTCACTATAACTTTGCATCTAAGTACTGTATCCGATTGCACCGTAACCCTAACTTGTATTGTTTCTGCTCTGTTATTTCATGAATTACAGATAGCTACGGCTGAGTGTGTTTTCTGCGACAAGAGTTGAGAAGATGGTCAGGATACTGCAATCCTACGAGAAAAGGGGAGCGAGAGTATCAACAGGGCAAGTGAGCAGCAAGGAAGTAGTATAAGAACTCGTAAAGGTCAGCGAGTACACACAGAATGCCGATGGGTTTTCACTCATCCACAGACGATTGCAAAGGCACAGGAAAAAGTAACTGAACAAGATCAGCCCTCACCGTGTATCCTTCGTTCAGAAACGCCAACGTTCAGTTTGGACTAGCACTGTTTGTTTTGCAGTGAACCAGCTACTTACAATGAGAAAAAGCATGATGGCATGGATGTCTATCCTGTAAGAACCACATCATTCCAAAATATTGTCTTACATTCATGTGCACAAAGGAAAGATGAATGGTCTACGTTAGTTTCAGGCAGAATTGCATATGCTCATGACCTAATCGCAGCCGATGCAGTTTACCATCAAAGCTGTAATGTCAACTTCAGGACTGGGAAGCAGGTTCCACAGCAACATTCCTCTGGACTAGGTAGTGTTGCAAAGAAACAAAGGCTTGGCAGACCCAAAGAAGCAGAAAGGTATGAAGCATTCCTGTTGGTTGCAAAGTACCTGGAGGAAAATGATGATGAACAGATTACAATAACAGACTTGACTGAGAAAATGGAGACAGGTCTTTTGGGTTCAGAGGTTGCAGCTTATGGCTTTACACATATGAAGAGTAAACTCATGGAACATTTTGGTGACAATATCATAATATCCGAGCTGAATGGGGAAGCCAAATGTTGTAACTTTTAGACGAACAGCAGCAAATATTCTCCATGACTTTTACAAGGAACAGAAGAAAGAGGACCCCGATATTGAGAAAATACGAATGATAAACACAGTTGCCAAGCTTATGAAGAGTGACATAAAGGCAGTTGACTCTTCTAATGATGTATATCCAACCAGAGAACAGATGTCATCAACAGAAGCAGCTATGCAGTTCATTCCACAGTCACTACTGATGTTGTTGCAAGGTTTATTCGTTGGCATAAACACTGATCTGAAGGAAGCATCAATTGGACAAGCTATAATGCAAGCAACAAGGCCAAGAGTCATTCTTGCCCCATTGCAATTTGGACTAGCAACTGAAATGTATCATCAGTTTTCATCACGGTTCATCATAGATACTCTTCATAAACGCGGCTTCAGTTGTTCCTATTCTGAAGTGCGGAAGTTAGAGAAAAGTGCCGCTCTTACACAAGGGGCAGAGTTGCCTGAGCCTGGATCTGGAGAGTTCATTCAGCATGTTGGTGACAATGTTGATCACAATACAAGAACTCTTGATGGCTTTGGAACATTCCATCGAATGGGGATTATTTCCACTTTCACACCAGGAAAGCTGCTTTTTAAACCTGTACCTAGAGTATCAGTGACAATGGATGACATCATAAAAGGGGGAAGGATCAACATCAAAACTTTCAAATCTCAGCATACAGGACGTAATCCATTGACATACAAAGAACTGCAGGCAATGGAAGTGCACAATCCAACGTATCACATTGATCTTCTGTGGGAAGTGGCATTTGTCCTTCGTCCTAAGAGGCCAGCATGGTCAGGTATGATGCAGACACATCTCTCCACTGCACCAGAGAAGTTGACCAAGATATTCAGGTGTAACTGCAAGACCGGGTGTAGCACCAGCAGATGCACCTGCAAGCATATTCCCATTGACTGTACATGGATGTGTGGGGTGTGTAAAGATGTAAGTTGCGCTGATTCATCTCGGGTGGAGATAGATGACAGCAGTGATACTGATTGATATGTTACCTGAAAATTAATTAAGAACACTAACCACATTACCGATTAGCAGTGAAAACCTGTGTTAAATGTATCTTATCATCTTTGTTGGGTGTCACCACTTTAATTATTTCAGGTATTGCTTGTTGCTGCTTTAGTTAATTTTTCATACTTGCTTTTGTATGACTTTATTGTTTGTATCAGGCACATGGATGCAAAGTTATCTGACATTTTTGATTTTCTCTAATTGCTAAAAGCTAATATGCATATTTTATGCAAGTTATATTCATAATATGGGTTTAGATACTTGTTCCTTGTATGGAAAATAATAGTGAAAATTAAAAATTTCTCTAATTCCTGAAACTAATTTGCATAATATGCAAATTATATTCAAAATATTAATTTGCAAATGTGCCTATCATGTTCATTGACCTTGACAACATGGGTTTGGACACTTGATTTGCTTCAATTGGGTACTTAGATGCAAAGTTATCGTGAAAATATGAATTTTCTCTTATGGCGGAAGCTAATTTTCACATTATGCTTCCTAATAATATAAATTACACTACTTTCCCATGCTAGGATTTTTTAGGACTTTTAGTATGGTGATTAGGGGGTTTTACTGAAATGCACTGCAGTGGAAATGATTCTTTTCCAATTCGTGGTGGGTGAAGATACTAATTTGACTGGACTAGAACCTGTTCCGATTGTGCGTGAAGTGTAATGTGTCCGTTTTCTCATGAAGCTGTCTTTCTCTGCCCCCAA
Organism: Eptatretus burgeri; assembly: GCF_056783735.1. NCBI lineage: Eukaryota > Metazoa > Chordata > Myxini > Myxiniformes > Myxinidae > Eptatretus > Eptatretus burgeri. The sequence goes on from NC_140969.1 coordinate 48,653,829, forward strand.
AAGGAAGATTATATTACTTAATGTTTTTTTTTTTTGTTCTTTCAATGAGTCAAAATAAGCATGCAATTAGACAGGATTGATTTAACATTAAAGTATATCACAAAAACCGTGGGAAAATGAAGTGTCATGCGTAAGTAAAGGTTAACACTGTTGAGTGTCCGATTCGAGGCATCGAGCGAGTTAGTCGAAGAAACACACAGGTAGTGACAATGCAGAAATTTGAATGAAGTGCAAGAAGGAAAGTAAAAGAGATAAATGGAGACACCATCCGAGGGACAATGGAAAGGCACACACACACACACACACACACACACACACACACACACACACACACACACACACACACACACACACACACACACACACATACATACACACATACACACATACACACATACACACATACACACATACACACATACACACATACACACATACACACATACACACATACACACATACACACATACACACATACACACATACACACATACACACATACACACACACCAATGAACCACCCTGCCTGACACCTGTGAAACACCAGGATGACAGTTTGTCGCTGGGTCGGGATTCAAACCCAAGCTAAACAGCCAAGAGACGAGTGTGTGTACATCTTGTCCATCCTGCCAGCCGCTTGAAAAGATACAGATAGGGGAAGTTTTTCTTTACAATCAAACAGAAACAGGAAAGAATAAATTTGAAAAGATCAAAGAAGTTAGAAAAAGAGGGCTACATTAAAATGGAAATGAGCCACAAGAAAATGTGTTATTTTTTCAACTTTTCATTTATTTTAATACGAGCAAATACCACCCGTTGATTCGCTGACGGGAACACTGAGATGGGGGGGGGGAGAAGAAAGAGGGGGGATCGAGAATGGTGGAGTGAGAGTGAAGAGATAGAGGGGGAAAGAGAGAGGAGGGAGGGAGAGTGAGGAACAGAGGGGGAGGCAGATGTGCGGTGGAGTGTTAATTACGATTCATACTGTCTCATCAAAATGATTCTGCAGAGAATAACAGTGAAGATGGAAATAAAATCATTTCTGAAATCCATTTTATACCGGTCAGACTATAAATATCACCCAGAGACAAACACCACCCGGAGATGTCCAGAGACAAACACCGCGCGGTGCCAAGTTGTCCGGAGACAAACACCACTCAGACACGTCTGGAGACAAACTCCCATCCAGACATAAACACTGTCCGGACACAAACTCCCGTCTGGACATAAACACCGCTCAGACACGTCCGGAGCCAAACTACCATCCGGACAAAAACACTGCCTGAACATTTTCAGAGACAACCACCACCCGGATGCGTCTGGAGACAAACACCACTCGGACATGTCCAGAGACAAACTCCTGCCCGGACATAAACACTGCGTGGACACAAACTCCCATCCGGACATAAACACTGCCTGGACACGTCCACAGACAAACTCCCATCCGGACACGACCGGAGACAAACTCCCATGCAGACACGGCTGGAGATAAATACCATCCGGACACATCTGGTGACAAACCCCGCCCGGACATAACTACCACCTAGACATAATGACCGTAGATATATATATATATATATATATATATATATATATATATATATATATATATATATATATATATATATATATATATATAATATTGTTGTGGTTACCAAATTCGCAAACCACCATTCAGGTCCCTTAGGTGAGGTATCTCGGTAAGTATATGTGTAGTTAGGCCCAAACCCGTTGTCTAGTGGGAATAAATGTTATTCATGCGTGCTGCGACTCTTCAGGATAGCCGTTTTTCTTTTACTATCTTTAATTTGGACCAACCGCCATTGTTACCACCACCAACCACCGCTTCACCACAACCGCCACGACCTTCACGTCACACCTCGCAACCGTCGCATCGCCACCGTTCTTGCGCCGCTTGTGGGTACCGGTGTTGGACTCGTGCAGGGCGCGCGTCGAACAGCGTGTACAAAATCACGGATTTTGTGCTTCAAAAACGGATCAAAAACGACACACGCCCACTTTTTGCCGTCCAATCGGTGAGCGAGGGGCGAATTGGCCCCGCCCCCAGGGCGTTGGAGGGCGATCGATATATGCAAATTTATGGATCAAAAAGCATTCACGCCCACTTTTTCTCGGGCCAATGGGGAGCGAGGTGAAAGGTCGAAGGGAGGGGGTCAAAGATGAGAGGGCGAAGCTACGGGGCTGATAAAAGCGACCGTGTTCGTCAGTCCGGAGAGTAGGAGAGTCGAGAGGGAACAGAGAGTCAAGACTTCGCGGGCGGTGGAGTTGGCAAGAAGGAGCTGGTCGTCGTGTGCGTTGGAATCGGAACGGAGGGGACGGAGCTGTGGAGAGGCGGCGAGGGCAGACGAGGGGGTGCTCGCGTCGTGCAGGGAGCTGCACCCCAGGGAGGCCGACAGCGCGACCTGGCCGAGGTGGAGACGCTCGTCGCGGGACTCGAGGCAGAATAGGAATCCTCTATACCCCGAGCATCAGCAACCCCCTCCTGTTTCCCCCCGCGCTGAGATAGTGCGACCAAGGGGGCCCCTTTCCCACCCCCTACCAGACACTGCCCGCGAGACCCGCGGAGTTGAGGCACCATCGCCGCTCCGCGTCTCATCACCAGACGGGTAGGCCCGACCCGGTCTCGGCCTCAGGCCCGCCTCATCCTTGAGGGTATTCTTTTCCTTGGTTTTGGGTATGTGTTGTCGGCGCCGTCTGTGAAGTAAAATTGTATAAGTGTTGCCGTGTGCTCGTGTAATCGGTATTAGATCTGCATTGTCGCATTTGCTTTTTGTGTAAATTGAATTGTGTTTTTCTTTTCTGTGTGCTTTTGGTGGAATTGAATGTGTGCTTTCCGTTCGTCGCGAATAAATGTGCTTTGTGTCGAACTGTTTCCCGCTTCGCTTCGTCATTTCCTTCATTGAATCCTCATCTTGCTTCACGTAAAGGGTTGGTAGTGGGCTGAATACGCCCGATAATTAATCGAACCGTCGAGGTCGACGATAACACCGCTCGGTTATCCCGATAGTACGGAACGGGTCGCTTAAGTGGCCCGTGTCCGAAGTCGACCTGCGGCGAGGTGCGATCGCCCGGTCTACCCTCCGCGTGGGTACTTAGGTAGGTCGAATTTGGCGAGCAACCCTATCCCACGCGGGGGCTGATTGGCTCGATCGCGGTGAGACCGAAAGGTCCACCCGTGACTGGTTCCCGGCGTTAGTCCGCGAGGGTCACGACTGGATTGTCCGTCCGGTGGGCGACGTGCCGCGATTCGAGTTACGTGGCCGTCAGCACGCCGGCGGGCGCGAATCCGTAACACTGGTGTAAGGAGTGGGATACAAATTCATCGCCCTCCTCGCGGCACTGGTATCGGAGAACAGGAAAACGGGCTCTCCTGTCTCCGGCTAAATTCACGGGAATCGGTCCAGGGGTGAGAGAAGCGACCCCCGATTCCCTCCAAATTACGAGCGAGCGAAATTAACCCTTTAGGAGAAGCAAGATGGCGTCTCAAGGCGAGCGGGAGCGAGGGGTATTAGAAATGGATGTAGAATGTGTAGAATCCATGGTCCAGGATGGAATCCCCGAGCAGGAAATGTTGATTGTGCAGGAACACGGACTCGCCCAACTGAACCCAGAGCCCGAGATGGGTGCGGCAGCGGCCGCGGTGTATGACACCTCCCCCCCCCTCTCCACCAAAACCCTTCCCCAACCCTTGCCGAAACGGCTCAGCTGAGTGCATCCGACATGGCCCAGCTATGCGCCATGCTGGCGGCAATGAACGAAAAGATGAATGCGGAAATGATCAAAAAAATGGATGCGAATATGAAAAACGAAATGAAAGGCATGAACGAAAAGATGGATACAAACACAAATGAAATGAAAAACGAAATGAAAGGCATGAACGAAAAGATGGATACAAACACAAATGAAATGAAAAACGAAATGAACAAGCAAATAAACGGAATGGAAGCAAACATGAGGGAAGAAATGAAAGAGCTACGGGGTGAGACGCAGAACATGGGCCGATGCCTGCAGGCGGGCATGAAGGCCGTGACCAGGGAGCTGGGAATGGCGACTCCACGTGTGGGAGCAAACGAGCTGGAAGGGGGTGCAACGGCTGACAGGCCCGCGGTGGAGGCGGGTGAAAAAATAATTCAGGGGCGTGTTGGGCGAGGGTCGTGACAGAGGAATCGACGGTGACCAAAAGGGAAAAATTAAATGGGGAGACCAAAACGTGTGAGACGAGACACGAGGTGACGACAACGGAAATAATAGTGGAGACAAGGGAGGTAAAGGGTGAAGAGTTGGCAGTGACGGTAGCCGGGAAGGGAACGATAGAGGAGAGACTGCACGGTGAGGACGGGGTAAGTGACGCACACACGGAGGTAGTGGAGGATAATGGGGGTGAGCTGGCGGACTGGGTAGAGACCCAGTGCGAGCACCTGGATGGCCTCCTCCAGGAACGAGGGGAGGGAGTATGCCCCCTTGAGGCGAGTCACGACCAGGTGAGTTCGGTCGTGTTTTGCGAGGTTGAGAGGACGGGTGCTGTGGACGGGTGCACGGAGAGCTTGGGGGGTATAGAGGCCCCGGAGACCCTTGTGGGGACACAAATCCCCAGTGTGGTTGTCCCTGTGTGTGTGGTGCAAGGTGTGAGTGCGTCCCCGTGTGTGGAAGCGACCCCGTGTGTGAGTGGTGTGGTGGCGATGGTGCCGGAGTGCGTGCTTCCCAGCACGCCGTGTGTGGATGAGGCACCGCGGGTTAGTGCCCCCGCGTGTTTGGATGAAACGGCCAGTGTGAGTGAGGCACCGCGGGTTAGTGCCCCCGCGTGTGTGGGTGAGGCACCGTGTGTGGAAGAGACCGCGTGTGTGAGTGTCGCCGTGTGTATGAGTGAGGTACCGCGGGTGAGTGCCCCCGCGTATATGAGTGAGGCACGGTGTGTGGATGAGGAACCGCGGGTGAGTGCCCCCGCGTGTGTGAGTGAGGCACGGTGTGTGGATGAGGCACCGCGGGTGAGTGTCCCCGCATGCGTGAGTGAACGGCTGTGTGCAAGGTCGCTGAATGCAAGGGAGACCGTGTGTGTGAGAGAGCGGTATGTAAGGGAGATGTCGGTTGGCATGCGGGAGCACGCAGCCGCGTCTCCCGGTGTGAGTTTAATGGAGTGGACTGTGTGCGTCGAAACACGCAGGTATGCGTGTGTGGAATGGAGACGGAGACGGCGACAGAGGAGAGGAAGCCGAGTAGCGGCTGTGGTTGTTTCGGGGACCGTGCCGGGTTCACCCAGCAGTGAGCACGAGGTTCGTGCTGTGCAACGCACGAGACCACCACGTGCTCGCTAGCGAGAGTGAAGTCCCGGTCCGGAAACGCCAGCGGTGGATTTGCCGATCCCGCGGACGGACAAAGTTTAGGCAGGTAAATGGATTTGGACCGGACGGGTTCTCCACGCGATCATGTGTGTTAAGCTCCAACGGGCGAAGCACATGTGTTCGCGTGGGGAACCCCTCGAGACGTGGGGCGTGTGTTTTTTTTATGCGCACGGTGACGTCATGGCTGCACGTGGGGTTGGAATCCGGCAGGAGGGGTATCTCTGCCGGATGGTACCGTCCAAGGAGGGACGAGGAACACGTGCAGCTGCATGACGTCACGGGCAGGTGCAAAGTGCGCGAGTTGCCGCGCAGGTGCTGCGCATGAAAAAAAACAAAAAAAAAAAACAGTAAGCCTCACTTTCGGGTGCAAAGGATTCCTGGGCAAGGGGTGGAAGACCCCCTTGGCCTGGGCACAGGATGGAAACTAGTTAGGGGGAAGGGTTAGCTGAGCTAGACCGACTTCATGGGGCAGGGGTAAGTCCTCATGGAGTCCGTGGAATGGATTAGTTAGAGGGATTGTAGCCAGATTTAGGTTGGGAAATAAAATGGGATTATTTTGGAGACAGTGACAGACTTGTGGATGTGTAGTGGGGACGTAGTTTAGCTACGTAGGTTAAAAGGAACGTGCTATAGTGTAAGGGACGACGTGGGAGCACGAGTTAGTTAGGGGATGTAGTTAGGAGGATGGCAGAGTTCAGCGGTGTGTGTGTTGAAGAGTTGGTGAATTGTGAGGCATGTGCTTGGTGAGTGAGTGAGGCCAGCGGGTCTGTGTGTGTGGAGTGAATGGGGAATGCATGGTGCGATGAGTGATTGGGGGGAGGAGTGACTCCCACCCAAGGGACCCCGGGGTCAGTATAAAGTGAGTTAGGGGGTTAGTCAAATTGAAAAATGGAGGTCGTTTTGTTGTTGGTGGGTGTGTAGGCTCGAAACCCGTTTGGAGGGGTGCAGGAGCCCTGTTGACGGGCTTGGGAGCGTGGCTGCGAAAGGTGAGTATCGCTGAGTGGGTACCCCGGGCACCAGGCTAGTCGGCCGCGGTAGGCCATGGGCCCATGTGGGGCCGGGATAGAGGAGTGGGCACGGGTGCGCCTGCTTGGTGCGGGGGCCCGGGGCGCCATTAGCCGCGTGGGCAGTGTTGTGGGCACGGGTGACCCTCGGAAAGGGGCCCGGGAGGCCGGCCTGCCACGTGTGCGTTTCAGGGGAGGTGCCATGGGGGGCACTCCCCGGTGTTAGGGAGCTGGTAGGCTCGGAGGCAGTGTAGTGCCCGGGGGTGCCATAGCGGGAGAATCGGCAGAGGGTCGTGCCTGCCAAAGGGAGCCACGTGTCCCAGTCAGGAGACCGTGTGAGGGCACGGAGAGAAAATTGGGGGGCGAGGCCCGAAATTGTGAGGACACCAACACAGGCGACGGGAATCTGGGTTTATAGAACCAATAGTTTAAGCGAGAGGCGCTTGTTGAAAGCCCCGGGGTAGTTTAACAGTTAAATGGTTAGGGTAGATTAGGAGATGTACCCCTCCGCACCATCCATCCCCTCGCTGTCGTTGTGGGCCGCTGGACCCACTTGGTGTTAAGATCGCCGAACTCTGGGGAGGCCATTCTGAGGCTTCGTTGGGCCTCGACACAGGACGTTAGCTCTCCCTTATTCCCCTCCGGGAAGGGAACGTAGGGGTTGGGAGTAGGCTAGGTGACAGGATAGGTTAGCCGAACAAGGATGATAAAGGGGGTTAGGGGACGATTTATAGTGGGGAAGTAAGAATAAAAACAACAAAAAAATAAGTTGGGGCTAAATTGGGGTTTGACAAATTAAGGGAGTGGGTATGTACAGTGACAGGCAAAGGCGATAGTTGGGAGGGAGACAGGTAGGTAGGTCCGAGCCCGCCTTCCAAGTGGCCAGCACCACCGCACTCCCTCCACCAACCTCCATTGAACGGCAAAGGCTGGCCAACTTCATCGGCTGGCCGTGTTTTGCTTCAAGGCGGAGGCCGGCCAACTTCATCGGCTGGCCGTGTTTTGCTTCAAGGCGGAGGCCGGCCAACTTCATCGGCAGCTGTGTGCTGCAAGGCCTGTGCCGGCCAGTTCATCTGCTGGCTGTTTTTCTTCGAGGCCTGTGCCGGCCAGTTCGTCTGCCGGCTGTGTTTGCCTGCAGCGGCCTTCTTCTGCGGGCTGTGTTTGCCTGCTGCCTTTGCCATGCCATGCCCACTGCCCACGTTCACCAGCCCCGTTCAATTTTGCTTTGCCCCCCCCTGTTCATTTCCATGTGCGCCAGGATCCGCAAGGCAACAGTTTGCAAGCTGCAAGAACTGCCCTGTTGGCAGCTACAACACGGCCCTGCAGTGGCGGCCCGTGCACCGTGTTTGTGTTCATGCATCCATTCGTTGTGCTCATTGCGTGTGCCACTTGAGCTGGCACGGAGACTGCGTTGTGCAGCCCATGCACCGTTGTGGTTCACTGCGTTCAGTTAAAAAGGGAAGGCCTTGGACTGCGTGTGAGCAGCCAGCCACGTTCCCTGTCACCTGCATTGTTTTGAGCCAGAGACTGCATGTGGGCAGCCTGGCTCCCTGCTAACTGCTTTTCTTTTGCAGAGTTCAATGATCCTGGGCCATGGTTTAGTGTAAAATTTGTAAGTTAAGGTTAAGATGTACTGTACATATGAGTGCGCCCCCGGCATGTTTGTCTTAGCGCCGGCAATTTTATTTAAGTCGTCCGTGTGAGTGAGTTTGTTTAGATAGTTACGCAGCCCTCAGGTTATTTATTTTGGGGACACGAATACCATGAATGTCGCACTCAGGGATCCGTAGGTAAAATGTACTAGGGGAAAACTACACATGATGGCACACGAAAATTTGACGACTCGGGACGAGTCTGTAAAAAGGGGAGGGGGTAGTGTTGTGGTTACCAAATTCGCAAACCACCATTCAGGTCCCTTAGGTGAGGTATCTCGGTAAGTATATGTGTAGTTAGGCCCAAACCCGTTGTCTAGTGGGAATAAATGTTATTCATGCGTGCTGCGACTCTTCAGGATAGCCGTTTTTCTTTTACTATCTTTAATTTGGACCAACCGCCATTGTTACCACCACCAACCACCGCTTCACCACAACCGCCACGACCTTCACGTCACACCTCGCAACCGTCGCATCGCCACCGTTCTTGCGCCGCTTGTGGGTACCGGTGTTGGACTCGTGCAGGGCGCGCGTCGAACAGCGTGTACAAAATCACGGATTTTGTGCTTCAAAAATGGATCAAAAACGACACACGCCCACTTTTTGCCGTCCAATCGGTGAGCGAGGGGCGAATTGGCCCCGCCCCCAGGGCGTTGGAGGGCAATCGATATATGCAAATTTATGGATCAAAAAGCATTCACGCCCACTTTTTCTCGGGCCAATGGGGAGCGAGGTGAAAGGTCGAAGGGAGGGGGTCAAAGATGAGAGGGCGAAGCTACGGGGCTGATAAAAGCGACCGTGTTCGTCAGTCCGGAGAGTAGGAGAGTCGAGAGGGAACAGAGAGTCAAGACTTCGCGGGCGGTGGAGTTGGCAAGAAGGAGCTGGTCGTCGTGTGCGTTGGAATCGGAACGGAGGGTCGGAGCTGTGGAGAGGCGGCGAGGGCAGACGAGGGGGTGCTCGCGTCGTGCAGGGAGCTGCACCCCAGGGAGGCCGACAGCGCGACCTGGCCGAGGTGGAGACGCTCGTCGCGGGACTCGAGGCAGAATAGGAATCCTCTATACCCCGAGCATCAGCAACCCCCTCCTGTTTTCCCCCGCGCTGAGATAGTGCGACCAAGGGGGCCCCTTTCCCACCCCCTACCAGACACTGCCCGCGAGGCCCGCGGAGTTGAGGCACCATCGCCGCTCCGCGTCTCATCACCAGACGGGTAGGCCCGACCCGGTCTCGGCCTCAGGCCCGCCTCATCCTTGAGGGTATTCTTTTCCTTGGTTTTGGGTATGTGTTGTCGGCGCCGTCTGTGAAGTAAAATTGTATAAGTGTTGCCGTGTGCTCGTGTAATCGGTATTAGATCTGAATTGTCGCATTTGCTTTTTGTGTAAATTGAATTGTGTTTTTCTTTTCTGTGTGCTTTTGGTGGAATTGAATATGTGTGCTTTCCTTTCGTCGCGAATAAATGTGCTTTGTGTCGAACTGTTTCCCGCTTCGCTTCGTCATTTCCTTCATTGAATCCTCATCTTGCTTCACGTAAAGGGTTGGTAGTGGGCTGAATACGCCCGATAATTAATCGAACCGTCGAGGTCGACGATAACACCGCTCGGTTATCCCGATAGTACGGAACGGGTCGCTTAAGTGGCCCGTGTCCGAAGTCGACCTGCGGCGAGGTGCGATCGCCCGGTCTACCCTCCGCGTGGGTACTTAGGTAGGTCGAATTTGGCGCGCAACCCTATCCCATGCGGGGGCTGATTGGCTCGATCGCGGTGAGACCGAAAGGTCCACCCGTGACTGGTTCCCGGCGTTAGTCCGCGAGGGTCACGACTGGATTGTCCGTCCGGTGGGCACGTGCCGCGATTCGAGTTACGTGGCCGTCAGCACGCCGGCGGGCGCGAATCCGCAACAAAATATATATATATATATATATATATATATATATATATATATATATATATATATATATATATATATATATATATATATATATATATATATATATATATATATGTAATCAGAGAGAATATGTTATGATTTGTGAGAAAAAAAAACACACACACACACATTTGTCTTTTATTAGTATAGATAAGTTACTGTACCATTAAAAACATGCATGTGCATGTAATCTGTCACATGTGCTGAAAGCATGCAAGTGCATGTAATCCTTCACTCTTTTGTATTTTCATTAAATGTCTCATTAATCATGTCATGGATGACATGTTAACCAATGTTGACTGCAACACTTAGACCAATTCGAATAAATAAAACAAACTTAGGGGCTCGAGGTTCACCCACCCCATTCGGTGTCCTTTAATTCCATGTCCCTCCACCCATTGCTTCGCCCATTCCCGCCCCTCCCTAATCCCCAACACCCTGCCCCCTCTCTGATCCCTCACACCCTGTCCCCTCTCTGCCCCCCCATCTCCTGCCCACATGCACCTGCACGATTATTATTACATGCTGCTCACATGTTAACCCTCCACCCCACCCCCTATTTGCTCCCTCCATGCCCTGGCCCACATCCCCTCTCCGTCTGCACCCAGCCTGCATGTCCACCCCTCCCCCCCCAATTTCCACATTCCCCCACCCTTCCAACAGCAGCTCCTGCTTTCTCTCTCTTGTGGAACGAACTTCCTCATCTGTCCAATGCCATTCTTCCCTCCACAGCTTCAAGATGGCTGTTTACCCCACCATCTCAGGTCATCCCCAAACCATACTCATGTTTTATTTTTACACTCATTAACCCTCTCCAAGCCTTCCCTTTCATTTTCAGGTTATTCTGCCCCTGCCCCTTCCTCTACCCCCTCCCTCGCCCTCTTTTTCACTTTTTCTTTTGTTCCATTTAGTGTTTCATCCCCAGTTATTCGATCCTCTTCCTCTTCATGCTGTGTTTGAGATTGTATCCAACTTGTTACCCCCCCCCCCCACTCTCCTCCTGCCTCCTCTCCCTTTGATCTCACTCCTCCCCATGTTCATTCTTCCTCAAAGTACCTCCAAACGTACGTAATATGTAGATATTCAGCATTTTCTTGAATTGGAAGTTAAACTACCCTTTCACAATCGGTTTCTACAAGTGTTGGGTTGATATTACTCCGTCGATTGAACAATTTATTCGGGACTGCATTTTAACACAAATCTACCTCTAATAATTATAACTAGCCGAAACCCCGTCACAGATGGATTCCGTTCATTCAACCACCCTCACCAGCTCACCCACACTCGAGGGACATGGCATGCTTGCCCCCGCCTACTCATCCCCCACCCCTGCCCCATTCCCCCCCCCGCCTCCCACACCCCGCCTTCAATTTGCTTACCCCCGCCCAAAAATTTGCTTACCTTGCCCCCCCGCCTCTTCACTCCCTGCCACCGTCTCTTCATCCCCCGCCCCGCCTCTTCACTCCTCGCCCCCGTCTCAACGAAAAGTGTTTATTCTGCCTCAGAGTTGAAGGTTGACTATTGCCACTATGTGCGATGCACTCTCACAGGTACGAAGTTTCTTTCAGTCCAGGTCACAGTACCGAGAAAACCGTGACGCGACCGCGAGGAGGAGCACAAAATTGGTCCTTCAGTATTAATATATAGATTATTCAACACTGGATTGTGTCCCATAAAACGTTGTACAATTTTAAAGGATTATAAGTTTCCTACGTTTTGGCTTGTGATTATGAGACTGCCATAATTATAAGGGACAACTTCAAAAAGGTTCTGATGATGTCATTTTCGAGTTCCCGCGTTAATTCATCAATGACGTACGGTCTCAACTTGATGAAGAAATGTTCATTGGGGAAAAACTACAATGTTATAAGAACAATAAACCTGGTGTTGCCTTAACGGCGAAGGTGGTTTGGCTTGAGATTTTCGGGTCTTGAGTTTGAGGCCCCCCTTGCCAGGCCATTGAATTAACACCTGGTGGGTTGAATCGCCCTATCATCCATCCGAGGTCCTCAAAATGAGTACCAGCTTACTAGTAACTGCATCAGTGGCGCAACCAGCAGCCACGGGTTGTTGGGACCAAATTCCCACAATATAAAACGTTTGAATTGCCCTTTCTATAATGTTTCTGCTTTCATTAATTAATTAATGTAATTGAAATGACACTGTAAATGTGTCGGAGAACGAGTCCAGTTTAATAGGAGAGGAAAATGGTGACCACCCTCGAACAGATCATCAAAATCATAACCGGATCTCCAGAAAGGCCAGATGTCACGACCGTCAGGAAGGAAACACCATGAGGGGAAAAAGGGGAACAGCAAGAGGAGGGAACACACTTGAGCGAGCACGTGGTGACCACGTGTTTGTGCGTGCACCTCACCCTCACCAGATCATCAAAGGAACACCTGGTGGGGGATTCCAGCAACAGACCATTTTAAAAACAAGTCGTTGATGGCGATGCATGCTGGACTTGGTGTTCGTGTGCACTGCACTCAAACACGGTGAGTGAGTGTTGTGAACGAGCGAAATGAGAGGGGTCATTTGTTGGGAGAGAGGGATTGGAATTTTTTTCTATCTTTCAGGTAAAATACCAGACGATTGAATAACTTGTATTAGACGCTCTCTCTCTTCGAGACGAGGAAGGAACCTCTTCAGATTTGCGGTTAGAAAGGCTGATGATGATGATGATGATGATGATGATGGTTCCCGTAGGGGGACATTAACTTCTTCATCTTGGTATCCCTGATGTCTCGCTTTGAGAAGAATAAATTTTTCCCATTATTTAATATTTTAACAATTATTTTAAACTTAACTCTTTATTTTTTCCCCCCAATTTTCAATTATCACAATTTTAATTATTTAATTTTTCAATTATTTACTTTTTCCCCAATTGTCAATTAATTATTAACGTTTTAATTGTTAAATTTTATATCAATTTTAAATTCTTGAAATACATTGTTTTTCAATTTTAAATCATTTAATTTTTTTTTATTGGAGTACTTTCCTATATTTCCAGGTGGGCATTAAATCTGGAGTTCTGAGGTGTCCTGCTTTTTAGAGAGAAAATAAATTTTCATTTTGAGGCAGTTCTGAGGTGTCCTGCAGCCTGATGGAGTACTGCTCTCCCCTCTGGGCTGGTGCTCCTGCCACCCACCTTTCTCGGCTTCACGCTGTGGAAACCAAGGCATATCGGATCATTGGCATCTCCCACAATATCCAAGTCTTTGGGCCTCTCACATTCTCTCACCGCAGGCTGGTCGGTGGTCTTTCTGTCTTCTACCATCTCCTCTCCAGCCTCGCCCCCTCCCCCCCCCCACCCGCCACTGCTCTCTCTGCGATTTGTCCCCACCACATTTCCGCAGGGCGCTCAAGGTCCGCCAACAACCCCCTTCTGGTAAAACTACCAAAATCACGAATCATTGCTCACCTTCATTCTTTCATTCCTCTTTTTTTTCCTTACCTTTGGAATAAACTCCCTCACTCTATTCAATCCCATTCTTCCTTCCAGACCTTCAAAACATATGTTCACCACCACCTCTTATCCTCCCCCATCCAAATCCTCGATCTTTTCTACCCCTGATAATCCACCCAAGCCCAACTCCTTCCAATTCCCTGCTTTCCTTCCTGAAAGTCCCTGTTATGTCCATCTTGTATTTCCCCATGTTCCCCACCCCATCCCTCTCCCTTCCACAGATCTCCTAATGTCTCTGTTCCCCACTGTTTTGTCCTTCCCACTCTCGCCCCTCTTGTCTCATGCTTCCCCTTGCTGTGCGTTGTGTGTTCGCTCTCACACGAGCCTCGACAAGGTATACAAAAAAAAAAATGCTCCCAATTGTCTAATATTACAAGTTGGCTATACCAGGAACCCTGAGCGATCTTTGATCACAGCATTATCTGGTTAGCCCTCCAGTTTAGTATGTACTACCAAATACAACCTGTCGTTTCGCTGACGGGAATATTAAGGGGGGAGGGGGGGTAAGAAGGAAGGGAGGGAGAGAGGAGGGGGTGGAGTGAGAGAGAGGTAGGGGAGCGAGGAGGGGTGGGAGAGTGAGGAGGGGATCTGGGAGGGGTGGGGGGAGGGAAGGAAGTGTGAGGGGAGGGCAAAGGAAGGCAGTGTGAGGAGAGGGCAAGGGAAGGCAGCGTGAGGGAAGGGCACGGTAAGGTAGTGTGAAGGGAGAACTCATTCAGACATAACCACCATCCGGACACGTCCGGAGATAACCACCGTCCGGACTTAATCACTGTTCGGATACATACGGAGATAACCACCATCCAGATATGTGCGGAGATAACCACCCTCCATATAAATGCGGAGATAACCACCATCTGGATACGTGTGGAGATAACCACCATCTGGGCATAACCACTGTCCAGATACGTCAAGGGAAGGTAGTGTGAGGGGAGGGCAGGAGAGGTAAAGGGAAGACAATGTGAGGGAAGGGCAGGAGAGGTAAAGGGAAGGCAACGTGAGGGAAGGGCAGGAGAGGTAAAGGGAAGGCAACATGAGGGAAGGGTTTATCCAGACATAAACACCATCCGGACACGTCCAAAGACAACCACCATCCTGACATAACCACCATCCAGACACATATGGAGATAACCACTGTCCGGACACAACCACCATCTGGATACATCCAGAGATGATCACTGTCCGCATACATGCAAAGATAACCACCATCTGGATACATGTGGCTATAACCACCATCCCAGCATAACCACTGTCCAGATACGTCAAGGAAAGGCAGTATGAGGGGAAGGCAAAGGAAGGCAGTGTGAGGGGAGGTTACGTCCGGACATAACCACCGTCCGGACATGTCTGGAAATAATTATTGTCCGGGTGACAGGTCTACTGAGGGGGGATGGGGTGGGGAGGGAGAAAAGGAAGCGGAGAAGAGAGTGGTGGAGGAGCGATGAGGTAGAGAGACCAAGGAGGAGTGGGGGATCGAGGATGGAGGGTGGAGTGAGGAGGAGTGGTGGAGAGAAGGGTGGGGGAAGGGGAGGCAGCATGAAGGGAGGGGAAAGAAGTGTGAGGGGAGGGTAGGGAAAGGCAGCATGAGGAAAGGGAAAGGTAAGGCAGTATGAGGGGTGGGTCCATCCAGAAATAATCACCATCTAGACACGTATGGAGATAACCACTGTCCGGACATAACCACCATCCAGATGCATGTGGAGGCAACCACTGTCCAGGCATAACCACCATCCAGTTACGTTCGAAGACAGAGAGAGGGAGAGTGGGAGGGGTGGGAGACAGAGAGAGAGACTGGTGGGACAGAGGAGAGAGATGAGGATGGTGGGAGAAGGGATGGGAGGAGAGGGGAGGAGAGAAGTGGGGAGGAAGGAGAAGGGAATGGAGGATAGGGGGAGGAGGGAGGGCAGCGATTCCGGCAGATGTGATGTCCAGTTTAATGGCACACACATTGATGAATCACCCTGCCTGTGAAACACCCGGATGACAGTTTATAGCTCGGTCAGAATTCAAACCCAGGCCAGAGAGCTTCGAGCGAACATATGTACCTCTCAGCTATCCTGTTGTGATGTGAATGAAATGTTTCTTTTTCGTTTTTGTATTAGGCCGAAGTGACAGCAGAACAACGCGATGCCACTGCAGATAAGTGGCTCCTGAACATTGCTCAAGTTTATCAATATACAGTACTCAGTGACAGTGTGAATATTGTAGAGCACTCGCCAAGTGGCTTAAGTACTCCAACGAAACGTTTGATAAGGAAGGGCTCACTTGGCACACGATTAGCAATCACCGAACTGTCATATTTAACACGCAAATATTCAAATATGGGTAAAATGGACAAATGAACACTTTTTATCAGCAGTTGGAACTGCTGCTAAGTTCATTTCTGGAGCTTATTTTTTGTAATTTGGCTTGGTTTAGAGATTCTCGAGGTTATCGCATGTGCGGAAATTGAAATAAAGCCACCAACACTGGCGTCTCCAGGTCTTTATATGCATTGCAATGTACCCAGCAATTTGTAGCTGTGATGAACAGGCATTCTATAATATGAGTGAGGAAAGTGAAAAAAAACTATCGTTAAGAAATCATTACGGCCTTTCCAAGTCAAGGCAAGGTTGTGCAGGCCAAAAAAACATGGCGGCTTCAGACCCCAACGAGGTTACCCAGGATGTACCTTAAGACTCCATGCAAACCGAGGTGGTTGAGGATGTGCCTGATAAAGGATGTAATTAAATAAGACTAAATTATCTTGAAAAGGGGTGTTTTAATTTACCCAAACACCTGATTTTCACTCATGCACTTCTTTGGAGTTCCCTTGTATTAATATGCATGTAAAAATTTCAGGCTGCGAGGTTTCATGGTTTTGGAGTTATGGAGGAGACACACACACACACACACACACACACACACACACACACACACACACACACACACACACACACACACACACACATACACACACAGACATTTATTCATTCCGATGTGCCATATGTGTCACGTGACATTATTTGCACCGGAAAGCGACATCACAATAGCAATTTGGGGGTAAGGGTTCAGCATTGGAAACGTTTCCAAGATGATGTCATTAATCAAAACAAAGTTATTTTTGCACACATTCGACACCACACTAAAACACGAGCAGCTAAAGGACCCATGGATAAAGGCTCGGAATTCACGAATTAAATATATTATGATATCCCAGACGAGCACAATTACCAAACAGGTGTTCACTCGAATTGGCCCATGGCTGGTATGATGTAACATATAAACCCATTGCTGAGCTCACCCAGGCTTTTGGTTTCATCACATATGAAAAAGCGTTAACTCGTACATGCACGAAAAGGTAACAATTCCCGGTTTGTTTTCACTCCGTTTCACTGGAATATCAAATCTACAGTGAGGGATCCTTTAAAGTGTTGTCCTTTGGCACTATATTAAATTCGGTCAAACGTAAATGATCTGCACCATCGACGTGGGCATGCATGAAATGACCTGGTTAGGAACCGAGACATCTTCACAGATTGACTAGACACTAGAACTGGACGATCACCCACTGGGTCAGGGCCAGATTAACCTTTTTGTGGGCCTGGCACCAAACGTATTTGTGGGCTCCTATTTGTATACATATTATACTTTTCAAATAGTTTATTTTTACATCCTCGTGGAGGATCTCTAAGTCTGACTCACGTTGTTGTTCTGCTTTTTCTTGTGGACTTTTTTGTTTCACAGCCTACAGTTTTCATCAAAACTTCCTGAAACTTGGCATATATATGTAAAAAATACCCTGCGCAGACAGTAACCATCTCCGATTTTGAAAATTCCTCCAAGAAAAAAAAGTTATGACGTCAAAATACCTCGGCTAATGGAAATCGCCAAAAAATTATCTCAAACTAGGCAAGCTTTTTGAATTCTGTTTGCGGGAATCGAACAGGGCATTAGCAGAGATGAATTACCGCACATTATGATACATCGCTATGACGTCATATCAATTTTTATGACGTCATTCCTATTTTTTGACATTTTTTTGTTTCACAACCCAGAGTTTTCATCGGATCTTCGTGAAACTTGCCATGTATACGCAGAAAGCCCACGCGCAGGCAGTAACCATCTCCGATTTAGGAAATTCTTCCTAGAAAAAAAGTTGACGTCATAATATCGCCGCTAATGGAAATCGCCTTTACCATTATCTCTGAAACTAGGCAAGCTGTTTGAATTTTGTTTGCAGGAATCAAGCCAGCCATTAGCACAGATAATCTATCACAAACCTGATACATCACAATGATGTCATATTCGTTTTTATGTCGTCATCATTAAGAGGATGAGGATCTTCGCTCATTTAAGCTTGTTTAAAAGTGTCATTAAAATATATATATATATATATATATATATATATATATATATATATATATATATATATATATATATATATATATATATATATATATATATACTCTTTATTAAAATGTATCACGATTTGTCCGAGTACACCTAAAAAACAACTCTGGTCGTTATGGGCCTCTTCTGAATGTGTGCCTCGTACCGAGGTGCCATATTGTAAGGCCAGTGTTGCGCAGGGTAAGCGGGTTATGGTAACATGGGTTTGGTTAAATATTGTCTGGACAATACGAGGGCGAGGAATTAAATGAGGTTGTTCAAACAATAGTGGTAAAACGAGATTGGTGAGCAATCCCATTATAGTGAGGAGTCGAATGTTATTAGTGATTGATCAGATTATGTTGATGGTGATGGGTTGGATCATTATCCTTGCCAGAGGAGAGATTATTGCATATTTGGGTCTGTTTGTTTGTTTGTTTGTTTGTTTGTCCGTCCGTCCGCATACAAATGTGCTAACGTAGACCACTAATGCCACCTTGTGGAAGCCAGTATTACACGTTCTCCTTTTTCAACTGAGTACCTCCACTGAGAATATGCAATTAGAATGCGAGTATGTCTAAAAGTACATACTTGTTCGTTCGAATGCAACACAAGGCTGCGGGGTAGCATCATTGGCTGAGGGCACGGGTATGCCATTGATGCAGTGCCCCTTCATTCCGTGAAGACGATATGCCAATTAATCACATCCTGCTTGAAAATTCCCGAAGACCCTCCAACACCCCTAAAGATCCAAAAGTCCTTGAGGACCCAAAATATTCAAAAAGATCCCGATGCCCCAAAAGTCCCCGAGAACCCAAATGACTCCGAAGACCCAAAAGTCCTCGAGGATCCAAAAGACCCCTAAGACCTAAGTCACCAAGGACCTAAAAGACCCCGGATATCCAAAAGCCACGGTGGACTCTAAAGACCCCGATGACACTAAAGACCCAAAATACCCCTAAAGACCCAGAAGTCACTGAGGACACAAAAGACCTGGAAGACACAAACGTTTCCAAGGACCCAAAAGACCCAGAGGACCAAACATACCATGAGGACCCAAATGACACAGAGGACCAAACAGACCACGAGGACCCAAAAGACCCTTCAGACCCCTTAGACCTTAACACCATTTAGACCCCTTACACCCTTCAGACTGATTAGACAGCTTAGATCCTTGACCATTTCGACCACTTGGACCTTTTATATCACGAATAAATTTCAAATTAATGTATATCCTTTTTTACATACCAGGTCAAGGCTCATGAAAGAGCTCATGAACAGAAACATATAAAAAGGCAGAAGACAAGAGGGGCAGGGGGAGAGGGAAGCACAAAACAGTGGGGAGCAGAGACATTCAGAGATCTGTGGAAGGGAGAGGGATGGGGCAGGGGTAAACAAGATGACCACGAGGACCAAAAAGATGGGGCAGGGGTTCATGGAGTAAACAAGATGGTATTACAGGGACTTTCAGGAAGGAAAACAGGGAATTTGAAGGAGGTGAGTTTGGGGTGGATTAACGGGAGTAGTAAACATCAAGATTTTGGATGGGGAAAGATATGAGATGGTGGTCAACAGCTGTTTTGAAGACCTGGAGGGAGGAGTGGGATTGAAGAGTTTTGGAGTTTGTTCCAGAGGCAGGAAAAAAAAAGCAATTAAAGAGTGATTTGAGATGGTAAACCT
>NC_140969.1:48685784-48693284 GCF_056783735.1 Eptatretus burgeri
CGAAGTTCTTGTTTTTGTTTTCCACCCTTGCTATGATGGTGTACTCAGCTGTTGTGTGCGTTTGGGGTTGTGGATTAGACGTGTATGATTTACTCGTCTTGCTGATGAGGACATTAGAGGGACAATCCTGAGCATTTTAGAAAGGCTTTAAGTCAATCATCCATGTTTCAAAACCTACATCTGTGAATATGTGCGACATGTAACAACAAGTAACTCCAAGAAAATGACAACTTTGGGTAGTTCATCCAGACTTGCTTGGTCATGCCGTGATAGCACCTTCCCCGCCCCTGGTTTTGCCGACGTCGTCCGTCCTATATGCATAGTAGAAGTCCTAATAAAGATCAGTAGCCCATTTACTTCCAGCTGGCAAGTGATCCACATTACGCGGGTCTGACCCGTTTTGTTGCCAAAAGCCCACGGACCCGTTTTAGTGTGGTCAAAACCCGTATCAGATGGAAAGTATGAACAATTTCAAAAACGCAATGTTTCGCTTCCATTCCACTTTCAAGGATTCACACACAGACTGACATTATCTGTCGCGGCCTGCAGCCAACATGCAATTTGCTGTGTGGCATCATGATCTTCACCCAACCAATAGGCCGTGTCACCCACCTTCAAGGTTTCCACATGCAGTAGTCTCACATCCAGCATATTGCCATCACCCCACATCAATCTGTATGTGAATTCCAATTCCCTATTTGATTTCTCACTGTGATATTCATCGTTACTTCTAAGTATTTTGGATTGTTTTCAATCATATCCAGATCGGGTATCCACAAATTAGCGTTACAAATTCAAACTCTAATAAAAAACAAAAGCATGAAATGGGATACAACGATGCAGTATGATGCATGTGAAAGAACATTTCTCAAAGCTTTATTGTTAAGATTTGTCAAGATCATTCATCATCATTTGGTCTCTATAAACCAGGCAACACTGCTCTTTCTTGTGGGGACATAATTTGCAGTAAATGTGATGTCACTTGTCACAAGCAACACCTGGAAATGAAAAAAAGTTTTAAAAAGCTCTGAGTCTGAGTCTTGGATGGCAGTGGTTCGAACCCCAGCCGAGTCATTCCAAAGACTCCAAAAATGGTATGTGGAGCGCAGCATTTAAAAAAAGGATACAGCATGGACACAACCATAGATCGGTAATAATAATGCAAGTTTTGATGGGCCTATGACCTCCTCCTGTATGAAAGTTCCTTGGAAGGGAACGGGTATTTGCTCAGAGCATTTTGAGCATGATTACTTTGAAAGAGACATAAAAAATGAGTTGTTGGGACTTAAACCTTGAAAATTACTGAAACCAGATTCTGTGCCCACCATATTTATTTTTTCCGAAAGCACGTGGGTACTTACAGTGCACAGAGCTGAAAACCGAGATCGGGCATTGGTATTGATAGTTCTCCACAATGTCACTACATCCATGCAGCAAGGGGGGAAGGGGGATTGGTACGAGGAGCTTCTTGGACCAGACTCCACATAAGGCTGCATCATTTTGTCAGGCTGTCTTGCTGTGCCACGCCACACTCAGCATGCCCCACGCCCCTGCTGCACAATACCCTCACTCAGCACGCCCCACTCCCCTGCATCCTTCCCAGCTGTGCCACACCAGCACGACCCGGCTTTTCCTATTTTGGCTGCCTCTGTCTAATATCTATCTTCTGTGGCATGTCTGATGGGCCCAAATAAGACATAGGATAATTAAGCAATCCTGTTAGTCCATTTGTTTGAGTGGGTGCATTGGGTGCAGATGATCAGTTTTGGATAAGGGGGTAGTCTTAATTGCATGATTTGTTTGTTATTGTGATCGATTCTATAATGTCCTCAGAAGTCAGTCTCACTCTTTGAAGTACATTAACAAAGTTTATTGCAAGCAAAAGGAGAAATCATTCCGTCTGACCAATAATCAGAGGAGGCATCTCCATTCTGGCTTATGGCACGCTTCTCACACCCTCCACCCTACCGGATCTGACTGTATATCGTTAAAGCTTCAAATAGCACAATGAAACGAACTATGACTGGTGAGATTCCAAGGGTAAACATGAAAACACGAACCCCATTAATTCTGACAATATCTCACACTCCTCCAACCTCAGATAAAAACATTGTGCAGGCATTAGGCACAATCATAATCCTTCAATTAGGCCGGGTGTTTAGCCTGACAGTCTGAACGATGTAACCCATCCCTTGAGTTTGCAAGAGGGTTTGGCCCATCCGGATGTTTCAACTCCGTAGTTGACGTTTCATCACCAAGGCCCCCACCCGACTGCACCACAGGCTCTTGCTGATTCACATTCGTACTCGAAAGCCTGGGAGAGCCCCTCTCCTCCGACAGCTTTGGCCGAGGATGCAACTGGTCTACGTGCCTATATATAGGCCAACCGCCATTTACATATACCTGATACAACACTGGTCTGGTCTGCTTTGTCACTGTACCCTGCAGCCATGGATCCCCTTGTCCATGGTTCATTGCAAACACCATATCTTGAGGAACACAACCACGATCTGTGCCACCATAATACTCCTTTTAACGGTCTTGTTGTTGAATCACACGCACATTCACTCTTGGGTGAACCAGATCCAGGCGCAATGTCAACTTATGCTTGAACAACAATTTGGCCAGTGTACGGCCCGTCGTCGTGTGTGGGGTCACATTGTACTTCAGTTGAAAACAGGCCAACTTATTTCTCAGACTGTTGTTTTCCAGTCATCTTCTTCATTGCCTGTTTAAAGGTCTGTCCATCGTTTTTGCCAGGCCATTATAAGCTGGTCTGCCTGGAGCCGAAGTAGAATGATAAACTCCATTTTGAGCACAAAAGGCCCAAAATGCAGCAGCAGTGAAACAAGTGCCATTGTCTAACTCAGATGTTCCACGAGACCATAGGTTTTAAAAAGGTCCATCAGACATTCACTTGTAGCTGTTGCTGTAGCAGATGCTACGACTCAGATTTCTACAAATTTTGAACATGCATCAGAAGCAACCAAAAACATTCGGCACAGGAAAAGACCTGCATAATCCACATGGATCCATTGCCGTGGTCTCGCTGGCAACTCCCACAGGTGCATTACTGCTGCAGGAAAGTTCCTGACATTCATTTGGCAGACTTGCAACCCTGCACCCATCTTTCAAACCTTTGTCCATGGTACCGCTAGTATCTCATGAGCAATCATTATCTCATGCCTTTGTTCACATTGGTTCCCTTTTTTTTTTTTTTGTATACCTTGGTCGAGGCTCGTATGAGAGCTAACACACAACTCACAGCAAGGAGGCATGAGACAAGAGGGGCGGGAGTGGAAGGGACAAAACAGTGGGGAACAGAACATTAGGTGAACTGTGGAAGGGAGAGGGATGGGGATGGGACGGGGAACATGGCGAAGAGAAGATGGACATTTCAGGGACTTTCAGGAAGGAAAGCAGGAGAAATGAAGGAAGTGGGCTTGGGTGGATTATCGGGGTAGAAAAGATCGAGGATTTGGATGGGGGAAGATAAGAGGTGGTGGTGAACAGCTGTTTTGAAAGCCTGGAGGGAAGAATGGGAAAGAATAGAGTGAGGAAGTTTATTCCAAAGGCGGGAAAAAAGAGGAATGAAAGAGTGAAGATGAGCAGTGATTCGTGATTTTGGTAGTTTTACCAGAAGGGGGTTGTTGGCGGACCTTGAGCGCCCTGTGGAAATGTGGTGGGGACAAATCGCAGAGAGAGCAGGGGGGGGGGCAAGGCTGGAGAGGAGTCGGTAGAAGACAGAAAGACCACCGACCAACCTGCGGTGATTGAGTGAGAGGCCCAAGGACTCAGCTTCATTGCGGGAGATGCCGATGATCTTAAATGCCCTGGTTTCGACAGCGAAATCCCTTGACATGCCTTACATGTTCTGACAATTCTCTCAATGTCCCGATATATACTTGGCCAGTAAACACATTCGTGTGCTTGACGTTTCGTCTTTTCGATCCCAATGTGCACCTCATGGAGTTGATAAAGGATATTGTTTCGTAGCTGCTCCAAAATTAATAGTACCTGTCGAAACTTTGAATGGAGCCCCATCTTAAATACCAAGTTCATCACAGTATGGCCAGTATGGACAAAGGTCCACAGGGAGCTCCGTAATTGAAGTAGGCCAATCTCGATGAACAACCTGCTGCAATGCTTGAAAGGTTCTATCAGCCTTTCCACACTCTCTGAAATGGTCCTGTTTCCTTGAGCTGAAATCAATCAGGTCAAAGCAATGGTGATCATCCACATCATTGAGCTCGACACCGTCTACCCGTGTGTCCAACTGCAGTTCCTGATTGTTCTCTGCGTTTGGTAATCTTGACAGGATGTCTGAGACAATCATCTCATGGCCAGCCTTCTGCTCCAAATCAAAATTGTAGTCTTGGAAAATTGTAGTAAAAAAACAGTCTCTTCAAATCATCTGCAGAATCCATCTTGTAGGGCTGTTCATCATGGCCCAGTGGTTTTAGAATCCTTGATACTGGAGGTGCAGCCTTCATCAAAACCTTCTGTTGTCCAGCAATACTGTTTATGGTGACGATGTTGAGCCGTTCACAAGCTGATAAGTACTGCAGGTCCAGGTACTTCAATGACATATTTCATATACTTGTACAAATCTGAGTATTTATATCGACACAAGAGCTTTGAGGATTCCATGGCACTTGATCTCACTGTCATTGTAAGCAATAAGCTTCGTGCCACCAAGCGGAGACAGTTTTGACATCCATTTGTTTCCATACATGTCCTTCAAAATACGTGTTGCCAAAGTATTCCCTGATGCACCTGTGCCCACTTTCAACTGCAGCTTGTATACACCTTTCATATCGGGGCAAACAATGCTCAACAATGTGTACACTTCGTCCCTCGTCTCCTTCATACACTTTGCAGATACCCTGGTCATGTGTAACGGCTTAGTGTGTTCACATGCCTCGGTGTCGCTTTCGTAGCTGTCATCATCACCTTCGATAAAATACTCAGACACTTTATTCACAGAGTTCCCATTATCGTTACTTCCCTGAAGCATTCCTCTCAATATACTTTTGCTGACACGATGACCTCCTCCACCCCTGGCAGGATGATGGCTCCACTCATATCCATCAGCATATCTTGTGCTTCGTTTGGGATTTCCACAACAATGAGCCCAGTGTCCGAGTTGAGCACAATACTTACAACAGTCATTGTATGCTGGGCAATTCCATGGTGGATGTGATAGTCTACACTTTGTGCACTTCCGTCGATGCGTCACGGTGTTCACAGATGATGAAGGCCCTTCTATATTCTGGATGACCTGCTTTCCAATTACCATTGCTTCGGACTTACGTCCCTCACTTAAAACCATGTCCATGTCGTAGCCGACTTCCTGGTCGAGCAAATGTTTTTTCGGAAGGCATCATGTGGTGTGCTTGCAACAATCAGCTCGATCATCTGTTCTGAAAATTCTGCTTCAGAGAAATTACACAACCTCCTCTTCTGTCGGCATCTGTTGACAAAATGATCAATGGACTCTCCTTGTTGCCGGAATCTCATCATTTCCAGCCCGTGAATCCTAAAGTTTACATGAATGTCAAACTGATCCTCGAATAGTTTATATAATTTATCTGGATCCTTTTTTTATTATCCTCACTGAGAGTCTACGTATTTATACGCCGCAGTCCTTCGTCTCCGAGAGCAATCTGAATCTTAATCGCTTGCCTGGCCTTACCATCGATGCCCTCGTCTGACAGCACCAAGTTCATTCACTGTTTGAACGGCTTGAAAGTCTCTGCCGGCTCTGAGCTGGACCAGTCCGTTGTCGGGAACTTGGACATGTTGGTAAAAAAAATATATATTAACATGGAACGTGCCGATGTGGCAATCCGCCGAGGTCCAAAGTTCAAATTTCCAAAGTTCTTTTAAGCCTGGTTGAGCTCCAAAGTGAAAGTTAATGGTTTTTTTTTATTTTTTTTTAGCAATTACGCAAAGATTAGTATTTCCATCAGCGAAGCGATGGGTCTTACTTCTGGTGGGTTTCAAACAAACAACCAAGCAACTTGCTGAGTACTCACCAAGTGTTTTAAACACTCAAGTAAGCACTCCAACTGGCTTGGCAAGCGATTACCAATTGCCAATCGGTCGTATAAACCCACGCACCTGGAAACTTGCAAGCATTGTCCGAATTGGACAAATGAACACTTCTTTTTTTTTAGCAGTTGGAGCCACTGCTAAGTTCAATTCTGGAGCTTAAATTTTGTAATTCGGCTTGGTTTAAGAGATTCTCAAGGTTGTGGCATGTGCGGAAATGAAATAAAGTAATGAATGCTGGCATCTCCGGGCGTTTATAAGCATTGCAAGGTATCCAGCGATTTGTAGGGATGATGATGACATATTTGATGATACAAGTGAGGAAAGTGAAAAAATAACTTTATCGTTAAGAAATCGTTGCAGCTTGTTCCACCTCGAGGTATTGTTGAGCAGGCCGAACAAAATGTCAGCAAAGTGAGAAGCCCCGCCCCTCCCCCCCCCACCACAACCACCACCACCACCCTCGGGGGGCCCCATCTCATAAGATTGTGCACCATGATTGTTCGCGTGGTAACCCTTGTTGCGTCGGGTCCCTGTGCAATTGCATGGGTTGCATGGCCCCAACGCCACCTCTGCATTTACTCTTGGCCCACTTCGTCATGGACCTTTGACCGACTGGCTCGTCTGTTAGCATTTTCTGATGGATCTTAAATATATCACAATACCTTCTGAAGAGAATTTATTATTACTTAGTAAAAGTACAGCAACTGAAACTGAAGTTAGGGATAAAACTGTAGTCTGATTTTAATTTTTGATGTTCACTGAATATATATAAATATGTATGTATGTACTGTATACAGAGTTTAAAGCGACAGTAATAACTCTTTTCCACCTATATAATTGAACAATACTTCGAAAAACTTTGTATGTAGTAAATTCAATATGTGGACTAATGATGGAATCCAATATTTATTAATAACGTTTGGTTTTAAGGAATTTCTAATTTGTGAAGAGAAGTGTATTCTATTCTTTCAAGTTTAAAAATGAATGACAGAAGTTATTAAGTCAGTCAAGGCAGGTTCTCCCCCCTCCCTCCCCCTCTCAAGTTAAGTCAATCCTCACAAGTCAATCAAGTTAAGGCAGAAGTAAGTCACTTTCCACCCTCTCCCACCCCTTGCTCCCTACCTCCCTCCTCTCCCCTGTGCACGATCCTCTCCCATGTGCAGTGTGCGTGATGAGGGGGAGAGGAGAGAGGATGAAGAAAAGGGGGAGAGAGAGAAGAGAGTGGGAGGAGGGGGGAGAGAGGAGCGAGAAGGTTGGGGGGGGGGGAATTCAGATTTTGAAATCGCATTTTACATGACGTGAAATTACACATTACAAACTGTATTTCACATGCACATGTATTCACATATTATGTGAAGGAAGTAAATTGTGTAGATTTGATAATTTCTGGATCTGATGAATTGCCAGTAACTGTTTTGTGAAACTCTACATGCAGTATCTAAC
>NC_140969.1:48698284-48720784 GCF_056783735.1 Eptatretus burgeri
ACCGTATCCTGTGTTTCCACAAAAGAAGGCAGTTCAGAGTTGATTGGAGGGTCAGCAATCGGGATAGTAACACCCCTGACATCCACCACAATAGCTGGTGGGTCAGCCTGGTACAACCACTCAAAGTAACTTCACTTCAGAGTGCTCTGTCAAGAGCTGAACATCCTCCATTCTAAATGCAGCACACCGAGGGGCAGGCTTGGAGGAGTCCAGTGCATAAATTCCTCTGTACACATAGTGAGAATCAGTTGACCACTCAGCCTGTAAACTCCTCAGTCACCCTCTCATCCTTGAGCTGCCAACATCCAGCATAGGTTGGGATGGTGCAATTCTCCTGGATTTGAGTTGCTACAACAAGCCTATGGTTGGTATTGAGGAACTTAGCACTCTGATAGGCCGTGCAGTTCTAGAGCATCCTCCAGTGACCAGCAACGAGCACATGGTGAATCTCCTTTGCCATACCACCAGCATTGAACTACCAAGTCCAGCAATGAGGCTGTGGTTGTTGAAATCACAAACCAGCCATAAGTCCATGACTTCTTGCAAAGTTAAGTAACTTATTATTATTCTGGTTCACAGTTCCAGACCCATGGGGACCAACACATGTCTCATAACCATCCCTATCAGTTCCAGTCGATGCATTGAAATCCCCCAAGACAATGATCAACCACAGATTTGAACATGGCATATAACTTCTCTTTCACAGTGAGATTACTCGCCTCAGTCAGAGCATATACAGAGACCAGGGAAATGATACCCAAGGAGTGATGAATGCTCAGTCTCATAATACACTCCTTGACTGGTGTTACCTCAATTATCATGGAAATCATCTTATTGAACATAGCTGCAGCAACTCCTTGGACATGGTAACGATCAGAGCGACCAGACCAGTAGTAGGTGTAACCATCCGCCATGATCTCAGCACGATCTGGTCTCACCACTCCACAGTGAGTAAGCACTACAATAGTTAAGTTCAAATGCTGGAGCTCAGATCATAGCAGAGACTGGTGATTATCCTCTCTTAAGAGTGAGGACATTCATGTTACCCACTTGAAGGGACTGCCTGAGGTTCACCAGAGTTGATTGCCGTCTGGTGGATGACACCTCAGCATCACCCCAACACACACCACCACAATCCGGCCCAGAAAGGTTACCCCATGCGTTTCCTCCTGTCATCAAATAATGGGGGTCCCGAAGGCTTTGCCCCAATCCCGTCATCCAGTGAGCTTCCATGTGAAAGGCAGCTGCTCATGAGGTACTCCCACAGAGTGGGTTTTGAGTTTTCTTTGTGTTTTTCTTTTTGTGTGTGTGTTGTGGAATGAAGTGTTTTACGGTGGCCGGAGTGCAAATCCTGCCACCAACTTCCTTGAAAAAGTAAGCCAACTTCAGGAGTACGTTCACAGACACAGTTTGGCACCAGATATGGTTAAACCAGATTGAATTAATACCAGGTGGGGTTGACTCAGCCTGTCATTCTTCTGAGGTCAGCAAAATGAGTACCAGCTCGCTGGGATGATTGAGCCATTCGAGTGTCCTGTGTTGGAGTGGTGACCAGTCCAGGATTGTGCCCAATAACCCAGGAGACTGCTTTGACATCACTGATGCTCTGTTTCGAGTATGGTCCCAATGGATGGATGGATCTCTTTTGCTCTTTCCATGCTTTGTCCCCCCCCCCCCTTTCCAGGTTTCTGTATGGACCACAGTCCACCATTAAACCCCCTCTGGTGAAACAACCTAAATGCGGGATCAGTGATCACCTCCACTTATTTGTTCCTCCTTTTTTCCCACCTACGGAACCAACTTACACCTCTGCTTCAATCTCATTCTTCCCTCCAAGTCTTCAAGACAGCTGTTCACCACCATCTGAGATCATCCCCAATCCAAAACCATCTTTTCTACCTTCATTAACCCCTCCACCCCCATCACTGCCACCCCCCCCCCCCCCCCCCCCCGCCCCGTTTATTTTGTCCTGTTGCATCCTGATCCGTTCAGTGTATTAGTAGTAGCTCTTCCACTTGTCTCCACTCTGTGTACAAAAAAAGCCATGAAGGTATTCTCCTACTTATGCAGCACAAGGCTGTGAGTGGCAACATTGGCTGAAGGTATGGCTGTGCTGCTGATCCAATGCCCCGATTACAAGCACACTGGCACTCATCTTGCCAACCTGAGAAGGATGACAGGCTGTCAGCCCTACCTGGTGTTAATTTAACGGCTGACAGGGACTCCAACTCAGGACCCTAAGTTCTCAATCCAGCCACCCTAACCGCTAAGACACCAAGCCTCCGATGTAGGTATATTAATCTCTTTCTCCAAAAAGATGTGGGTTCTGACATTTGGACCACAAACTTTCCCTCCCCAATCCCCCAATTTAAACTTCTGTACAACAAACACAAAGTGAAGGGAGAAACTGGATGGAACTCGTCTTCCCCCTAACCCCACCCCACCCCACCCGCCAAAGCATTGGGAAACGCGAAACCACGCCCCATACCACAAAATGCTCCTCCAATGACCGTTCCGTCCACTCGTAGCCCCGCCCCCATCCCCGCCCGTTTTTTAAAAAAGTTATCACGTGTGGAAAAGTTCCAAAACATTCGGAAATGTCCGACATTGAGGCTCCAATTGAAATAGAAACGGTGTGAGAGCCTCAGTCACCGATTTACTCTTCCTCTTTCCCTCTTCGCCTCCTCCGAACAGCCGCAGTTATTATTCCAACCCGACTTGAGGGTCGGTCCACTGGGGGGAGCAGTTGTCACCGGTCTTTCACGAACAGGTTGGACAAACCTGACTTTCGATCGGACGTGATTCGGGCAATCTTTTGGAGGCAATTTGTTCAGGGTGCCAGCGAGGACTCCACGACTCTTGGGACATTATGAACTTCCACCAAAGTGCGTCATCTATTTACTACGTACGCAAATATGATTCCATACCCCCTTAACTCCTCTCTTTACACTTGCCATCCCATCACCCCCCCCTCTCCAACACTCCCCGTCCGTCCGTCCCCATTATTGAAGCCGTGCGTGGGTGTATTCGCCGCTGTTGATATGTGAGTAAAGTTTTGCGGAACATGAAGAAATAGATATCATCTCCCTCTCCAACAGGCAATTTGGTACCACGTGACCTACGGAAGAGAGCGTGCGCGCGCCCCGAAACACCCTGTGTGCAACAAGCGCTGAAACGCACAACTTCACGAAACTTTGACCCTCACAGGGAAATAATGTGCACGTTGCACGAAGGATTGCATCGATGCTCTTTAGGAGAGACGAAGCCCACTGAGTTCTGACGAAGTGAAACACGTGAAGAGGGGGGAAGGGGGGAAGTCCGTGCGCAATATTTCTCTCCCCGCTGACTATTAGTCACTCTCCTTCCCATTTACACTGTGCAGAGCCAAGCTGAGGCTGGCGTGGTGCTTGAGTCGTTGCGAGCTCGAGCGCCAATCGATGGCTGAACGTGGTCACGTCACAGGTCCAGAGACTCGCAGCGTGTTTACATCGCGATCCCGGCCAGCGAGACTGAGCAAATGATAAAACCCGGACTGGATCGTCGTTCTCTCATTGCATCCAAAATGCGCGCACGTTTCGTTAAATTGCGCTATTATTAGCAGGAAAACGGTATTACTCATAAACCCTGTCCGAATTCCGGATTTCGGATCCGATCAAGTCCTCAGAAGAATATTACACCGCCACCTGCTACGGCTCGGCACCGCCATTGAAACAACAGCCTGCCGCACCGCTTGAGATGGGACTCGTGAGAGTCCCGATTCGAATGAAGTCATCCTTTCAGCTTCCTGACGATTCTTGACGCCAGACGCCCGCCAGAGGTCCCGAGTTTAATCACAATCTAATTAAATGTTTTACGTAAATAAAGACGTGATGATCGTGTAATTAAAAATATTTCAGTCACTTGGAAATGATTCCGATGGCTTTCAGTTTTAGTTCGTCATGTTTAATTAACAATGTGTGTTAATACTTAATTAACAATTAACACAATGTGTGTATCAATGAACGAAGTGTACACATAATCGTTAATCATCAAACATAACTTTTTCATGATGACAGTCTTGTAAAAATAAATAAAAAAGAAAGATAATTTGATTTGACGGTGGAACTGTTGATCGGACAAATTGTCTTATCAAATAGACAAGACCTGTCTATCCAAGCGAAGTTTGTAGCGGGGTGTTATTGATGGGTAGTGAGGTGTTATTGATTGGCCGTGGGGTGTTATTGATGGGTAGTGAGGTGTTGTTGATGGGTAGTTGGGTGTTATTGATGGGTAGTGAGGTGTTATTGATGGTCATTGGGGTGTTATTGATGGGTAGTTGGGTATTATTGATGGGTAGTGCGGTGTTATTGATGGGTTGTTGGGTGTAATTGATGGGTAGTGGGGTGTTATTGATGGGTAGTGGGGTGTTATTGATGGGTAGTGGGGTGTTATTGATTGGTAGTGCGGTGTTATTGATGGGTAGTGCGGTGTTATTGATGGGTAGTTGAGTGTTATTGATGGGTAGTGCGGTGTTATTGATGGGTAGCGGGGTGTTATTGATGGGTAGTTGGGTGTTATTGATGGGTAGTTGGGTGTTATTGATGGGCAGTGGGGTGTTATTGATGGGTAGTGGGGTGTTATTGATGGGTAGTTGGGTGTTATTGATTGGTATTGAGGTGTTATTGATGGGTAGTGGGGTGTTATTGATGGGTAGTGTGTTGTTATTGATGGGTAGTGAGGTGTTATTGATGGTCATTGGGGTGTTATTGATGGGTAGTTGGGTATTATTGATGGGTAGTGGGGTGTTATTGATGGGTAGTGCGGTGTTATTGATGGGTAGTTGAGTGTTATTGATGGGTAGTGTGGTGTTATTGATGGGTAGAAGGGTGTTATTGATGGGTAGTTGGGTGTTATTGATGGGTAGTGTGGTGTTATTGATGGGTAGTTGGGTGTTATTGATGGGTAGTGAGGTGTTATTGATGGTCATTGGGGTGTTATTGATGGGTAGTTGGGTATTATTGATGGGTAGTGGGGTGTTATTGATGGGTAGTTGGGTGTTATTGATGGGTAGTTGGGTCTTATTGATGGGTAGTGCGGTGTTATTGATGGGTAGCGGGGTGTTATTGATGGGTAGTGGGGTGTTATTGATGGGTAGTTGGGTGTTATTGATGGGTAGTGAGGTGTTATTGATGGGTAGTGGGGTGTTATTGATGGGTAGTGAGGTGTTATTGATGGTCATTGGGGTGTTATTGATGGGTAGTTGGGTATTATTGATGGGTAGTGGGGTGTTATTGATGGGTCGTTGGGTATTATTGATGGGCAGTGGGGTGTTATTGATGGGTAGTGAGGGGTTATTGATGGGTTGTTTGGTGTTATTGATGGGTAGTGAGGTGTTATTGATGGGTAGTGGGGTGTTATTGATTGGTAGTGGGGTGTTATTGATGGGTAGTTGGGTGTTATTGATGGGTAGTGAGATGTTATTGATGGGTAGTGGGGTGTTATTGATTGGTAGTGGGGTGTTATTGATGGGTAGTTGGGTGTTGTTGATGGGTAGTGAGATGTTATTGACAGGTAGTGGGGTGTTATTGATGGGTAGTTGGGTGTTATTGATGGGTAGTGGGGTGTTATTGATGGGCAGTGGGGTGTTATTTATGGGCAGTCGGGTGTTATTGATGAGCAGTGAGGTGTTATTGATGTGCATCGGGGTGTTATTGATAGCCTGGTGTTGGCGCAGTGGTTAGGGCAGCGGCTTGGGATCCAAAAGGTCCTGAGTTCAAGCCCCGTTGGGCCACTGAATTAATACACCAGGGGGTTGACTCAGCCTGTCATCCTTCCGAGGTCGGCGAAATGAGTACCAGTATACTGGGCCGGTGTATACCCCGGTTAAAATAGGTGTACCATATCCCTGTGTCGTAAGAGGCGACCAGGGTTGCGTCAGGAAGGGCATCCGGTGTAAAACATGTGCCAAATCACTATGCGGATCATACGGATGATCCGCTGTGGCGACCCCTAACGGGAGCAGCCGAAAGAAGAAGAAGAAGATCGGGGTGTTATTGATGTGCAGCGAGGTGTTATTGGTGTGTAGTGGGGTGTTATTGATGTGCATCAGGGTGTTATTGGTGTGTAGTGGGGTGTTATTGATGGGCAGCGGGGTGTTATTGATGTGCAGTGGGGTGTTATTGGTGTGCAGCGAGGTGTTATTGGTGTGTAGTGGAATGTTATTAATGTGCAGTGGGGTGTTATTGATGTGCAGAGAGGTGTTATTGATGTGCAGTGGGGTGTTATTGGTGTGTAGTGGGGTGTTATTGATGTGCATCGGGGTGTTATTGATGTGTAGGAGGGTGTTATTGGTGTGGAGTGGGGTGTTATTGATGGGCAGCGGGGTGTTATTGGTGTGTAGTGGGGTGTTATTGATGTGCATCAGGGTGGTATTGATGTGTAGCAGGGTGTTATTGGTGTAGAGTGGGGTGTTATTGATGGGCAGCGGTGTGTTATTTATGGGCAGTCGGGTGTTATTGATGAGCAGTGAGGTGTTATTGATGTGCATCGGGGTGTTATTGATGTGCAGCGAGGTGTTATTGGTGTGTAGTGGAGTGTTATTGATGTGCATCAGGGTGTTATTGATGTGCAGCAGGGTGTTATTGGTGTGTAGTGGGGTGTTATTGATGGGCAGCGGGGTGTTATTGATGTGCAGTGGGGTGTTATTGGTGCGCAGCGAGGTGTTATTGGTGTGTAGTGGAATGTTATTAATGTGCAGTGGGGTGTTATTGATGTGCAGAGAGGTGTTATTGATGTGCAGTGGGGTGTTATTGGTGTGTAGTGGGGTGTTATTGATGTGCAGCGGGGTGTTTTGATGGGCAGCGGGGTGTTTTGATGGGCAGCGGGGTGTTTAAAGGGCAGTGGGGTATTTTGATATGTAGAAGGGTGTTTTGATGTGTTGCGGGGTGTTTTGATGGGCAATGGCGTGTTTTGATGTGCAGTTGGGTGTTTTGATGTGTAGCAGGGTATTTTGATGGGCATTGGGGTGTTTTGATGGGCAGTTTGGTGTTTTGATGTGTCGCGGGGTGTTTTGCTGTGAAGCGGGGTATTTTGATGTGCAGCGGGGTGTTTTGAAGGGCAGTGGAGTATTTTGATATGTAGAAGGGTGTTTTGATGTGTAATGGGGTATTTTGATGGGCAGTGGGGTGTTTTGATGGGCAGTGGGGTGCTTTGATGTGTCGCGGGGTGTTTTGACATGTGGCGGGGTATTTTGATGGGCAGTGGGGTGTTTTGATTGTCAGTGGGTTGTTTTGATGTTTCGCGGGGTGTTTTGCTGTGAAGCGGGGTATTTTGATGGGCAGCCGGGTGTTTTGATGGGCAGTGGGGTGTTTTGATATGTAGCAGGGTGTTTTGATGTGTTGCGGGGTGTTTTGATATGTAGTAGGGTATTTTGATGGGCATTGGGGTGTTTTGATGGGCAGTTTGGTGTTTTGATGTGTCGCAGGGTGTTTTGATGGGCAGCGGGGTGGTTTTATGTGTAGCGGGGTGTTGTGATGTGTAGTGGGGTGTATTGATCTGTCGCGGGGTGTTTTGATGGGAATTGGGGTGTTTGATT
This sequence comes from Eptatretus burgeri, assembly GCF_056783735.1. Classification (NCBI taxonomy): domain Eukaryota; kingdom Metazoa; phylum Chordata; class Myxini; order Myxiniformes; family Myxinidae; genus Eptatretus; species Eptatretus burgeri. The sequence continues at coordinate 48,705,858 of NC_140969.1, forward strand.
TTGTTGCGGGCCCATAGGTCTGTCGGAGAGAACGACCACAAGGTGGGGGAAACTACGTCGATTCCAACCAGACTCCCCGGAATTGTAGGCCGTCACTCACGGATAATTCCGTGATGTGGCGGGTCGCTTGACTGACCGTGGACGCCAATACCTCAACTGCACGGCATAGGGACCTCCTGTCAAGAAACAAGTTACGTAATTAACCACGCAGTTTCGACTACCGGGGAACCATGCCCTCGGTACGCCTTGCCCGAACCGGATCACTCTACCAACTACCGACTACTTTTCCGGATCGGATGCAGTCGAGCGGCACTGCCCAGGACGTACCGGCTAGAAGGAATAGGTTATCGGGAATAAAGACCTGGCTAAACTCAGATTCGAACCATGCTGGACCAATGGAGGAAAAGACAAAGACGAGCTGAGAACATTTCTACAATTCTTTATTTACAATAAGCGGGGAAAAGCATATGGCACATAAAAAAGGTTTATTCGGTATGTAAAGCAGGGGAAAGATGAGCGAGGTGGGGTGCGGGAATTTACAAGCAACTTACAAATACGGACACAGTGCAGACTTGACGCGAGATTAATAAAAGCAACAGTTACAACAATGAAGATCTTATACAGGCTTATCTAACGGACAGGCACCATCACACTCAGACACACGCTCAGACAAAATATACCCAATGAAAAGAAAAGGGACCTTTTGCAGCCAGGGAGGGAGGGAGTTGAGGTCACAGTTTTTGGTACCTGAGCGTTTCGGGGGGTGGGGGTGCTCCGTGGTGCGGCACCTGACAAAAGCTGTGCAGTTCGGTCCACAGACGCACGTGTGGTAATCGTGTCTGATGGAGTTCAGAGGCGAGAGATGAGCAGTAGGCAGGAACAGATAAGAGGTTTGGTCGGGGTTGTGTGGGCGAGGACCAGTACAGTAGGCGGGCCGTTGAGGCGAGACGTCGGCAGAGCCAAGCAGCCGGAACACTTTCACAACAACTCGCAATTCTCTTCAACCTCCCCAACTTCTTCACAATTCCAACGACAACGACCACTTCCCACTCAGAGGTCCGTGCTTTGTACAGCCTGGAGCTCAGGGAGGAGCCACGGCGAAGCTGACATCATCGTCCGATCTGAGCATCCCGATTGGAGCTTTATACAGCCTGGAGCTCGGGGAGGAGCCACGGCGAAGCTGACGTCATCGTCCGATCTGAGCATCCCGATTGGACCGAGCCTTCATGTGGTCCGCCTTTCTGGGCGGGGTTTCGGCCAGACGCTGGTCTGGCCCACCCAGAACGCGCGTGTCTGGGTTTGGAAAGGTGGAAGCCGATGCAGCTTTCATAGCGAACTTTGGGATTCTGTCTCAGAAAACGAGACCCCGGATACAGTGGGTAGTCGGTGGTACGTTATGGTAAGTGAGACGAGGGTGTGAGGCAATTTACCTCAGAAAATAAATGAGGAAGAGTGGGAAGTGGAATGGAGGGGAAAATGATTTAATAAAATAAAAGGGGAAAAATGATTTATTAATCCTAAATATAGCCCAGGGGTCTCCAACCTGCGGCCCGCGGGCCACATGCAGCCCCTTAGACGGATTTATGCGGCCCGCGATGCCATGTTAAGTTTACATTACAATGCGGCCCGCGATACTGCCAATTTGTCAGGGTCAATGATCAAAGCGTTCTGTAATTTTTATTATGATTTTGATTCATATTAGACACGTGTTTTTAACACGATTATTCATTTATCATATTCGTTGGCAAGAAAAATATATTCAGCACTAATTTTCGTTTAAATTTCCGCATATTAATTATATATTTATATATATGTTTTTTCCAGAATTTAGCATCCTTTTTTGGGGTGCGGCCCTCCGCCTCTCACCACTTTGGTTTTGTGGCCCTCCGCCCAAAAAGGTTGGAGACCCTTGCTATTGTCCATCGCAACACACTCCCTCGTCTTCCCACTAGACAAAGGTAGGGACGTAACTACACGTATCGCTCTATAATTGCAGCAGTGTGTGTGTGTGTGTGTGTGTGTGTGTGTGTGTGTGTGTGTGTGTGTGTGTGTGTGTGTGTGTGTGTGTGTGTGTGTGTGTGTGTGTGTGTGTGTGTGTGTGTGTGTGTGTGTGTGTGTGTGTGTGTGTGTCTGTGACTGCTGTTTCTCGACAACCACTGGTCCGATCGAATTGAAACTTGCCAGGTATATTGCTGGGGACCCGAGTATGTGCCTTTTCAAGGTTTGATATTAATCGGACAAGTGGTTCCAAAGTTATCGCCATTTATTTACCAATGACAGGACACGTTGCTGCGTCGGCGTGGCCGTTGGGGAAGAGATCCTCAGTCGCGTTCCCCATTACGGGTTACAACATATGGACTTCCGGATAGTGATGACTTACTGTATTCTAATAATTTCTCGATTTCTTATGCGCTTTTATAGATAAACACAATTCCCCAATCCAGTCGTCGTTTAAAAGAGCAAAGGAACGGCCTGTGTGTTTGTTTGAAAGTTTTTGTTTTTTTGCACGTACGGCCACGCACGTATGGCCACGCACGTACGGGCATGCGAGAGCGAAGGAACGGCCTGTGTGGTTGTTGTTTCTGGCACACGGTTTGAAAGTTTTTTTTTTTTTGCATGTACGGCCACGCACGTAGGGCACACACTAGTTTTAATGAAATAACTGACTCGCGACAACTGTATGTTGTATGCATACGGTTCCGAGAACGGTAACAATATATAGCGGGGTGTTTTGATGGGCAATGGGGTGTTTTGATATGTAGTGGGGTGTTTTGATGGGCAACGGGGTGTTGTGATGTGCTGTGGGGTGTTTTGATGTGCAGCGGGGTGTTGTGATATGAAGCGGGGTGTTTTGATGTGTAGCGGGTGTGTTGATGTGTTTTGATGTGTAGCGGGTTTTTTGATGTGTAGCCGGGTGTTTTGATGTGTCGCGGGGTGTTTTGATGTGCAGCGGGGTGTTTTGATGTGTCGCGAGGTGTTTTGATGGGCAGTGGGTTTTTTGATGTGTAGCGGGGTGTTTTGATGTGTCGCGGGGTGTTTTGATGGGCAACGGGGTTTTTTGATATGTCGCAGGGTGTGTTTGAGTGGAGCGGGGTGTTGTGATGTGCTGTGGGGTGTTTTGAAGTGCAGCTGGGTGTATTGATGTGCAGCGGGGTGTTTTGATGGGCAGCGGGGTGTTTTGAAGTGTGGCGGGGTGTTTTGATGTGCAGCGGGGTGTTCTGATATGTAGCGGGATGTTTTGATGGGTAGCGGCGTGTTTTGAAGTGTGGCGGGGTGTTTTGATTTGTTGCGGGGAGTTTTCGTTTGCAGCGGGGTGTTTTGGTTTGGTGTTTTGGTGTGCGGTGGGGTGTTTTGGTTTGCAGCGGGGTGTTTTGATGTGCAGCGGGGTGTTTTGATGGGTAGCGGGGTGTTTTGAAGTGTGGCGGGGTGTTTTGATTTGTTGCGGGGAGTTTTCGTTTGCAGCGGGGTGTTTTGGTTTGGTGTTTTGGTGTGCGGTGGGGTGTTTTGGTTTGCAGCAGGGTGTTTTGGTGTGCGGTGGGGTGTTTTTGTTTGCAGCGGGGTGTTTTGGTTTGGTGTTTTGGTGTGGTGTGGGGTGTTTTCATTTGTTGCGGTGTGTTTTGGTTTGCAGCGGGGTATTTTGGTTTTGGTGTTTAGGTGTGCTGTGGGGTGTTTTAATATGTCGCGGGATGTTTTGGTTTGGTGCTTTAGTATGGTGTTTTGATGTGGTGTTTTGGTGTGCTGTGGGGTGTTTTCGTTTGCAGCGGGGTGTTTTGGTTTGGTGTTTTGGTGTGCGGTGGGGTGTTTTGGTTTGGTGTTTTGGTTTGCAGCAGGGTGTTTTGGTATGCGGTGGGCTGTTTTTGTTTGCAGCGGGGTGCTTTGGTTTGCTGTTTTGGCGTGGTGTGGGGTGTTTTCATTTGTTGTGGTGTGTTTTGGTTTGCAGCGGGGTATTTTGGTTTTGGTGTTTTGGTGTGCTGTGGGGTGTTTTCATTTGTCGCGGGGTGTTTTGGTTTGGTGTTTTAGTTTGGTGTTTTGGTTTGGTGTTTTGGTGTGCTGTGGGGTGTTTTCGTTTGCAGCGGGGTGTTTTGGTTTGGTGTTTTGGTGTGCGGTGGGGTGTTTTAGTTTGCAGCAGGGTGTTTTGGTGTGCTGTGGGGTGTTTTCATTTGCAGCGGGGTGTTTTGGTTTGGTGTTTTGGTGTGCGGTGGGGTGTTTTGGTTTGCAGCAGGGTGTTTTGGTGTGCGGGGGGGTGTTTTTGTTTGCAGCGGCGTGTTTTGGTTTGCTGTTTTGGTGTGCTGCGGGGTGTTTTCATTTGTAGCGCGGTGTTTGGTTTGGTGTTTTGGTGTGCGGTGGGGTGTTTTCATTTGTAGCGAGATGTTTTCGTTTGTAGCAGGGTGTTTTGGTTTGGTGTTTTTGGTGTGCTGTGGGGTGTTTTCATTTGTAGCGGGGTGTTTGGTTTGGTGTTTTTGGTGTGCTGTGGGGTGTTTTCATTTGTAGCGGGGTGTTTTCATTTGTAGCGGGGTGTTTGGTTTGGTGTTTTGGTGTGCTATGGGGTGTTTTCATTTGTAGCGGGGTGTTTTCATTTGTAGCAGGGTGTTTTGGTTTGGTGTTTTTGGTGTGCTGTGGGGTGTTTTCATTTGTAGCAGGATGTTTTCGTTTGTAGCAGGGTGTTTTGGTTTGGTGTTTTTGGTGTGCTGTGGGGTGTTTTCATTTGTAGCGGGGTGTTTGGTTTGGTGTTTTGGTGTGCTGTGGGGTGTTTTCATTTGTAGCAGGGTGTTTTCATTTGTAGCAGGGTGTTTTGGTTTGGTGTTTTTGGTGTGCTGTGGGGTGTTTTCATTTGTAGCAGGATGTTTTCGTTTGTAACAGGGTGTTTTGGTTTGGTGTTTTGGTTTGGTGTTTTGGTTTGCAGCAGGGTGTTTTGGTGTGCGGTGGGGTGTTTTTGTTTTGTGTTTTGGGGTGTGGTGGGGTGTTTTTGTTTGGTGTTTTGGTGTGCGGTGGGGTGTTTTTGTTTGGTGTTTTGGTGTGCAGTGGCGTGTTTTTGTTTGGTGTTTTGGTGTGCGATGGGGTGTTTTTGTTTGGTGTTTTGGTGTGCGGTGGGGTGTTTTTGTTTGGTGTTTTGGTGTGTGGTGGGGTGTTTTTGTTTGATGTTTTGGTGTGCGATGGGGTGTTTTCATTCGTAGCGGGGTCTTTGGTTTGGTGTTTTGGTTTGGTGTTTTGGTTTGGTGTTTTGGTGTGCTGTGCCCTGTTTTCATTTGTAGCGGGGTCTTTGGTTTGGTCTTTTGGTGTGCGGTGGGGTGTTTTCATTTGTAGCGGGATGTTTTCATTTGCAGCGGGGTGTTTTGGTTTGGTGTTTTGGTGTTCTGTGGGGTGTTTTCATTTGTAGCGGGGTGTTTGGTTTGGTGTTTTGGTGTGCTGTGGGGTGTTTTCATTTGTAGCGGGGTGTTTGGTTTGGTGTTTTGGTGTGCTGTGGGGTGTTTTCATTTGTAGCGGGATGTTTTGGTTTGGTGTTTTGGTTTGGTGTTTTGGTTTGGTGTTTTGGTTTGGTATTTTGGTTTGCAGCAGAGTGTTTTGGTGTGCGGTGGGGTGTTTTTGTTTGGTGTTTTGGTGTGTGGTGGGGTGTTTTTGTTTGATGTTTTGGTGTGCGGTGGGGTGTTTTTGTTTGGTGTTTTGGTGTGCGGTGAGTGTTTTTGTTTGGTGTTTTGGTGTGCAGTTGGGTGTTTTCGTTTGGTGTTTTGGTGTGCAGTGGGGTGTTTTTGTTTGGTGTTTTGGTGTGCGGTGGGGTGTTTTTGTTTGGTGTTTTGGTGTGCGGTGGGGTGTTTTTGTTTGGTGTTTTGGTGTGCAGTTGGGTGTTTTTGTTTGGTGTTTTGGTGTGCAGTCGGGTGTTTTTGTTTGGTGTTTTGGTGTGCGGTGGGGTGTTTTGTACATGTAATTGGTCTTTTAAGTCAGTTTGTTTGGCAAAATTATTTTATTCACTCAGCCACAAATGATCCATGTTGACCATGTATGGTCCAATTCTCATGGAGCTGGTTGGGACATGCACACCAGCTGATGATCACTCAGTTGATGACACATCCTCTTGGATATACAGTATGTATATATATATATATATATATATATATATATATATATATATATATATATATATATATATATATATATATATATATATATATGTGAAACAATACTGTATATCCATCCCTCCCATCCTTGCTTCTGACGTTGGAAATGTTTCCGTAAAGATCGTTTCAACTGTCACAACTGCTTTCATTGGCTCATGTGCCCCATGAGCTGTTCGGGTTACAATGTCGTCTGAGTTTTGTTTTGCACGTTTGATCAACCCCCGTCACGTGTTAGTGAGTTTTAATATAAATTTGTGTGTAACTTGTGCAATGAGCTCAAACAAGCTGGGTTTACTCATGAATGCCTCGCACAATGTTTATGTGTTCCTTTGTGAACACACATCGTATGAAAGGTGAAAATCCTGGGATCTCAAGAAGGTTCAAATCTCATTTTAAATGATCATGCAGGTGTTGATCCGTCCATCGTCTATAGTCTATACCTATATATATATAATATACTGTGTGGTGTTTGATGTCCTTGTAGTTCATGTAAAAGTACAATGCACCAGTCTTCCAACATCCTTATCATCATCACCGTGCTCCTCCACTTCCACTGAAACTCATCAGATGTCACAAGTGTCTGATCTGGTAAAAAAAAATCTTCCCTTTAAAGGAAGGATATGGCGCAATGAATGCATCATACATGGTCCATCGGATGGACGTTAAGCCGGGTGTCCCGACTGCGAGCATTACGCGGCGTCTTTCACGAAGAGGAGGTGAGTTATCGCCGGCATCCCGAATAAACGACTCATTCCCAGGTTAACTGCGAGGAGCAACAACTCGTCTTGTTCGGACATCCCTCGACACCAGGTTGGTGACACGCTTGCTATCTCAGGTTGGTGTTGCTGAGCGAGCTGGACATCCCACTCAAACGGCAAAACACGATTCGTACGTCGTCAGAGAGTCGATCTGCGGATCCGGAATGATTATTAATTCTGCGATGCTCTATGTTCTGCCGAGCTCAGCGTACACGCCGCAGACAGAGTGCACACGTCCTGCGAGGAGCACGCAACGCACGTGTTGTCCGTCACGTACCGGCTTTTTTGCGCTCCAGTTCCGATTTCCCCGAGATATGGTCCGGCGTTTGCGAATTGCCGCCGGAGCGAGGCAGCGGCAGAAGCACCGGGCGCGGCACGACCCCGAAGCGAGAGATCGTCGGCGCAGGCTCGCGGGATAGCGACGATCCCCCGCGTTTCTGCTCCATTGGCCCCTTTCCACCCGGGGCGTCCGAGTCAATGCAAAAGCCGCGACCATGAGCTGTTGCCGGCGCGCCGGCTCTCAGCTCCCTTGGCCCTCCTGCCAGGTACGAACGGGCTACAGACGCGTGAGTAAGGAGGGGTGTTTGCTGATTGTGGGGGGGGGCAATAAGGGGTGCATACGTAGGTGGGGGCAAGAAGGTGCATCCAGAGGTTGAGGTGGGAAGTCGTGTGTGCAGAGGTAAGGGAAATAAGTGGTACACAGAAGTGGGGGGAATAAGGGGGTGCGTATAGAGGTCGGGGAAAGAAAGTGCGTTTAGAGGTGGGGTTGGGAGTCGGTGTGTGCAGAGGTAGGGGTAATAAGGGGGTATACAGAGGTGAGAGCACGAAGGAGTGTGTGCATATGTGGTGGCAAGGAGGGATGTGTTCAGAGATGGGGCAAGATGAGATGGTTGCAACAGGGGGAAATAAGCGGTGTGTGCAGAGGAGGCAACAATGAGTGTGTGCACCGGTGGGAGTGAGGGGATAAGGAGGGAACACAGAGGTGGGTGCAAGAGAGGTTAGTGTCGAGGTGGGGCCAAGCACAGGTGCAGAAATAAGTTGAGGCAAGGAGCGGATGTGCAAAGTTGGAAAAGGGGCAGTGTATGCTGAGGAGATGGGAGAGCAAGAAGGATTGTGTGCAGAGTTGGGGGTCAAGAAAGATTGAGTACAAATATGGGGCAAGGAGGGGGTCCTTGCAGAGGTCGGCAGGGAGGGGGTCCTTGCAGAGGTGTTGGCAAGGAGGGGGTCCTTGCAGAGGTGTCGGCAAGGAGGAGGTCCTTGCAGAGGTGTCGGCAAGGAAGAGGTCCTTGCAGAGGTGTCGGCAAGGAGGGGGTCCTTGCAGGGGGTCCTTGCAGAGGTGTCGGCAAGGAGGGGGTCCTTGCAGAGGTGTCGGCAAGGAGGGGTTCCTTGCATGGGGTCCTTGCAGAGGTGTCGGCAAGGAGGGGGTCCTTGCAGAGGTGTCGGCAAGGAGGGGGTCCTTGCAGGCAGTCCTTGCAGAGGTCGGCAGGGAGGGGGTTCTTGCAGAGGTCGGCAGGGAGGGGGTCCTTGCAGAGGTGTCGGCAGGGAAAGGGTCCTTGCAGTGGTGTCAGCATGGAGGTTCAGGTCCTTGCAGAGGTGTCAGCAGGGAGGAGGTCCTTGCAGAGGTGTTGGCAGGGAAGGTGATCCTTGCAGAGGTGTTGACAAGGAGGAGGGTCTTGTAGAGTCGTCAGCAAGGAGGGCGTCCTTGCAGAGGTGTGGGTATGGGGGAGAGAGGTCTTTGCAGAGGTGTCGGCAGGGAGGAGGTCCTTGCAGAGGTGTTGGCAGGGAAGGTGATCCTTGCAGAGGTGTTGACAAGGAGGAGGGTCTTGTAGAGGTGTCAGCAAGGAGGGCATCCTTGCAGAGGTGTTGGTATGGGGGAGAGAGGTCTTTGCAGAGGTGGAAGCAAGTTGGAGTCTGTATTCATGGAGGTTTGGAGCTATGCTTGCAAAAGTGTGGGCAAGAGGTCTCCTTGTAGAACTGTGAGCAAGGAGGGTCCTTGCTGAGTTCTGGGCAAGCTGTGGTCCTTGCAGTGGTACTTCCATCAAGAAGGGACACAACCCCTCCCTATCATTTCAGCCCACCACCCACCTCCATGTCTGCATTCCCTCTCTGTCCCTGCCATCCTCACTTCCCATTTCCTTGTACCCAGTGGTATATTGTGTTGTGACCACTTATTGCGATGTGCCCACTCCTCGAGTTTGCTGTAGCAGACAGGCCGACACCAGATGTATTGTAATTTTCACACAAAGTGCAGCAGTGAAGTCAGGTCAGGCCAGATATGATATGTCCACCTTCTGCTAGTACTCCAGGGGCCTATGTCTGGCTGTCCCCCAGGCAGATGCCTGGCCCATCCACATCTTGAGATGCTGATCAACCTGCTGCAACCACGAGGCACATGGTCAGTCCATTGACCTCCTCCACTCACAAGGCTCCCTCGCTGAGAGAATCTGGTGAGCAGGATCAGCATCAGTAAGACGAGCCACATGTCCATACAGCCGCAGCTGACGCTCACGGACTATGCAGGTAACAAATATAATTTGAGTCTCTCTCGGCAATCGCTCGTTAGACACAATGTCTGACCAACGATAGCCAAGGATTCTCCGAAGAGACCTGGTACCAAAGGAATTGTCTCCTTTTCAGATCCCTGGTCAGAATCCAAGTCTCACGTCCGTAGAGCTAGACTGGAAGGACGAAGGACTTGAAGACTTGGACTTTCGTCCTCCTGCACAGGAACCGACAGCACCACATCCCATGATCCAGTGAATCCATGACTCCCCAGGCCCCACCCATATGTCTATTGACCCCTGGCTCACAGCAAGCAGAGATATGAATATCACTGCCAAGGTAAGTGAATCTCTCCGTGACGTCAACATCCTCACCACAAACAGGTACAGACAGGATAGCAGCATCCGTGCTGTCTTTGTAATCGCAGTGACTCCGACTCCTCATTCAGCACCTTGAAGCCCCCAAAATGATCTCCAGAGTCTCCGCAATGATGACTGCATCATCTGCAACATCATGGTCAGAGACCTTGGCATTCCCAAACTACGCACTGCAGATTCATCTCTCTGACATCTTCCCCATAATCCAGCCGATACAAGTAATGAAAAGTGTGGGGGCAATACACACCCCTGACAAACTCCAGTAACAACTGGAAATAAGTCAGAGATGGTATCACCACATCTCACAGCACTCTCAGTACCACAGTGTAGTTCAGACATCAGATTGATCAATTTTGGTGGCACCCCATGAAGACTAAGAAACATCCAGAGGGCATCCCGATTCACTGAATCATATGCTTTCCAGAGATCAACAAAGGCTACAAGCAGCCCCTACCGAAAGTCTCGTCTGCATTCCGTGAAGACCCGAAGGGCAAGGATATGGTCAATCATTGACCTCTTTGGTGTAAAGCCTGACTGCTCTGGGCGCTGGTACTCAAGCAGATGGCGAACCCTATCAATAATTATCCAAGAAAAGACCTTGCCCAACACTGAGAGCAGCATCACCCGTTGGTAGTTGTTGCAGTCCTGGTGATCACCATTCACTTCCCAGAGAGGGACAACAAGGCCCCTCTTCCATTCAGTTGGGATGATGCCTGTGTTCCAGGCAGAGCACAGAACTGCATGCAACGACACAAGTACAGCATTTCCACCAGCCTTGAGAAGTTCAGCATGGATGCCACAGATCTCAGGAGCTTTACCCCATTTCAATTGGTTCACCACAGGCTGTGTTTCCACAAACAAAGGTGGATCACAGTTGATTGCAGAGTCAGCAATAGGGATAGTAACTCCCCTGACATCGAACTCAACAGCTGCTGGATCAGCCTGGTACAGCCGCCACTCAAAGTAACCGGCGCTGAAGTCCTTCACGTCGGACTCCTCTATCAAGAGTCCTCCACCCTCAAGAGGAACGCAATGCGTGAATTCCCCTGCAAGCAGGATGAGAATAACTTGACCACAAGCGATGCTCTACCCCCTCACGGATTGCTCGCACATAGGCCTCCTTGTCCACCCTCAGTACACGTGCAGTTTTATGCCTCAACTCCCTGAACAGCTCAGCCCTGCCATTAAGCCTGGTGCTGCGGCTCTTACTTATCTGGTCAGTGGTACAGTGGTATACAGTCAGTTGTAACCAGTGCCCCTTTGGAGACAAATTCTTCTTCTCCCGACGGTGAGTTCCAAGGCATCCACCGGCAACATTAAGGATGGTGGTCTTGAAGGCTCTCCACAACTTCAGGATTGCCCAAAGCACTCAGACCCCCCAAATTCCCACTCAGCCTATTCGCAAACTCCTCAGTTACCCTCTTATCCTTGAGTTTGCCGACCTCCAGCCTTGGCTGGGATGGTGCCATTCTTCCAGATTTAAGCTGCCACTTCAGAATTGCGACCACAAGCCTGTGGTCTGTGTTGAGGAACTGAGCACTCCGGTGGACCCTGCAGTTCTGGATCATCCTCCAGCTACCATCAACAAGCACATGGTCAATCTCTTTTACCACCAGCATTGGAATACCAAGTCCAGCGATGAGCCTGTGGGTGCTGAAGCCATGAACCAGCCACCCTAAGTTCATGACTTCTTGCAAAGTCAAGGAACTTAGTGCTATTCAGGTTCACAGTTCCAGACCCATGGGGACCAACACACACCCCATAACCATTCCTATCAGTTCCAGTCATTGCATTGAAATCCCCCAAGACTAGAAGAGTATCTCGTCTGGGGCATTGATGAACCCCAGACTCGAGCGTGGCATAGAACTTCGTCCTTCATGTTGAGATCACTCACCCCAGTTGGAACATATACAGAGACCAGAGAAACGACACCCAAAGAGTGATGAATCCTTCGTCTCATAATACGCTCGTTGACCGGTGTAACCTCAATTATCATTGGAATCAGCTTATTGGACACAGCAACAGTAACTCTGTGTACATGGTAACCATTAGAGCGACCAGACAAATAGTAGGTGTAACCACCCGCCATGATCTCACCACTTTCCCGTCTCCAATCCTCAGAGAGTGCTGCAATACCGATGTTCAAACGCTTGAGCTCAGATGATAACAGAGACAGGTGATTATCCTCTCTTCGAGAAAGGACATTCCAGGCACTCACCCAAAGGAACCGCTTCAGGTTAACCCAAGGAGACCGCCCTCTGCTGGACGACATCTCAGCAACATCCCGACACACACTTCCTCAATCTGACGCAGGAAGGTTACCCTGTGGTTCTCCTCCTATCATGAAAGAGTAGGAGTCCCGAAGGATTGGCCCCAATCCCGTCATCCGGTGAGCTGCCCTGCAGAGGGCAGCTGCACAGGAGGTCCTCCCCCAGAGTGGGTTTTCAATTTCCTCTGTGGTTTTCTTGTGTTTTGCGGAATGAAGTATTTTATGGTGGCCGGAGTGCAAATCCTGCCCCCAACCTCCTAATTATCAGTAACCCAACTGCAGGAGGACGTCCACAGATACAGTTGTGCACTAGATATGGATGGCGCTTGGCTCACAACGAGCTGCTCTGTCCTTTGACACGTTTTGTTTTTTATCCTGCTGGGTGTCCGTATCACACACCCTCCTCACCAGAAAACCTGGTGGGGGTGACGGTTGGGTCGCTGCCAACCTGATCATGAATCAGGTTAGGACAGGTTTACATGATACTTGTAGCAAGTCACAGGTCTGATCTGGCCTGACCTGACAATACAGATCTGATCTGGCAGTGAAGTGAAACACCACAATCCCATCAAGTGCAGAATGGTATTCAAGTGCAGTACAGACTTGGCACTTCCCTGACCTGTATTCCATCCTGTCATTTAAGTCAAATCCGGTGCGGCAGTCATGCCCAATCCCACTTGGCACTCATGCCCAATCTGGCATGCAGTCAGGCCCAATCCCACGTGGCACTCATGCCCAATCTGGCGTGGTAGTCAGGCCCAATCCGGTACGGCAATCAGGCCTGCTAGTCCAGCACAGCAGTCAGGACAGGTAGTCTGGCACGGCAGTCAGGCCAGCTGGTCTGGCGCGACATTCAGGCCCAATCCGGCGCGGTAGGCCCAATCCGGTACGGCAATCCGGCCTGCTAGTCTGGCACGGCAGCCAGGCCCGCTAGTCTGGCATGGCAGCCAGGCCCACTAGTCTGGCGCGGCAGTCAGGCCAGCTAGTCTGGCGCGACATTCAGGCCCAATCCGGCACGGTAGGCGCAATCCGGTACGGCAATCAGGCCTGCTAGTCTGGCATGGCAGCCAGGCCCACTAGTCTGGCACGGCAGTCAGGCCCGCTAGTCTGGCACGGCAGTCAGGCCCGCTAGCCTGGCACGGCAGTCAGGCCCGCGAGTCTCGCACGGCAGCCAGGCCTGCTAGTCTGGCACGGCAGCCAGGCCCGCTAGTCTGGCACGGTAGCCAGGCCCGCTAGTCTGGCACGGCAGCCAGGCCCGCTAGTCTGGCACGGCAGCCAGGCCCGCTAGTGTGGCACGGCAGCAAGGCCCGCTAGTCTGGCACGGCAGCAAAGCCAGCCAGTCTGGCGTGGCAATCAGGCTGGCCAGTCTGGCCCAGTTCAGATAGCTCGACCTGGGACTGCGTGACCTGTGCAGTGGCTCGCTAGAACAACACCTTGTTTTGTGTTGCAGTGCCAGTTTGTGGATGCAAGCGCAGCACCAAGTTTAGAGTCAAATATATCTGTACAGTGTGGTGTTGTAGCAGCAGAATTATACCGTGAGACAGATGTTTCCGTGCTGAGATATTGATCGGCAGGTATTGGTAATCACCAATATGTACTGTGGGTACATGTTGAAGGAACCATGCAGTGATTGTGTTCACTCAGATGGCATGTTACCTGGTTCTGGTAAACCACCTTTACGATAGTGTCCATCTTTTGCAAACTTTGTAGATTGATGCCCAAGTGTCAACATCTCAAAACAAAGTCCCTTTTTGCTTGACTGGCATGGAGCAGTTGATTAACCAGTTTTTACCGATTGGGTTCATCGATTTTGATAATTTGTGGCCATTTGAACGATTGGGTTTGTTGGAAATGTTTTTTTTTTGTTTTTTTCATCTACCTGGATAAGGAAACCTTTGTTGTCTCTCCAAATGAATAACCAACACCTTTGTGTCAAGGGGTCAATTAATTGTCACTCAAGTTATGGCAGGAAATCGTCTCAATCGTTTTATATGAGTTCCCGGTTATGTAGTTTTCAATGCGTTTTATAAACGTTTTCATCAACGTTTTCTAAACGTCAGGTTGCAGGAGGCATATTCATTTGTTTGTGAACTCTGTTTCTTCCTTGTTGGTACCCTCTACCCCTTCGATCAAACAGGTGTTTATTTGTCTCGCAGTGTAATGTTTCTGACTTGGGATGCAATGAGTTTTCATTTGAATAAATAATAATTTCTCATCACAAGTAGATTTTTTTTATTTCACCTGCTTTACAGCACATTAATGCCATCCAGGTGTGATGTTAGAAGGGGGCTTTGGTGTTTGGCATTTAACTGCTCAAACTTTGCTGATAGTGAATCATTTACGGGAACGACGATTTCAAATATTTCAATGACTGCATGTTCTTAATCAAACCTCATCTCAGAAATTTAATCGCACTCTTGCACATCTGAACACATTATGATTGTGAGGGGTGTACCTATCAAAGTTTGATCTGTATAGCTAGCACATGATCCCTGCTCAGTGCTTGATGAAGACCACTCAGTTGTTGAAACACCAAACCTGAAACTTTCCTTCTAAGCAGCTATATGGGTTGGCGGCGCCTTCAGTTTACGATGTAGTTCAGGGTGGGTATTTTACAATATCCTTATCGATTCATTAGTGTTTTTATTTATTTTATTTATTTTTCACTTGGAAAGGGGAGTGTGAGGGTCGTTCAGCCTCATACGCTGTTACTGGAGCAAGACTTTATTAAAAGCCCCCTTTTTGAGATTGGAAAAAGTAATATTTTTTTCCCCTCCCTGCTCGCTCACCTCTTTTTTTCCTTTGTCAGTTGGTTTGTTCCTTTTGTTTCATCCCCGCTTCCCCCCTTCCTCTTCTTGTTGTGTTTCATTCAGCTTGTGCGCAGCTTGTTCACCCCCACATGTCCTTC